>NC_059136.1:78254353-78557383 GCF_020740605.2 Lemur catta | reverse complement strand
TTTCAAAGAGGGTCTCCTGCCCAACTGTGTCTCTCTCTGGCCCTCTCTCAGCTTCTCTTTCTCTTGCTGGTCATCGCTTATTCACTTCACTTCCTCCTATCTCAAGCCTCCAGTTTCCCACTCACACCTTTAAGAAGTTCCATCCATCTCCAGAAGAGGTGGGGTTCCGTTCATTGATCTCGGTGTGTGTGTTTGTGCACATGCACGTGCGCACATGTGCACACACAGGAGTGTGTGCTGCAAATTCTAGGTTCTCAGATTAGGCCTGACTGATGCTAACACAATCTCATCCTCCCGCTGTTGCACACCTCTGAAAGTGAAGAAATGGGGAGTGGTGGATGATGGTCCCATTCAGCCCTCCCCATCAGCGAGAACTATGGCCTGTACCCTCCCAAGAAGCAAGCGCACCCTGACAAGGCAAACGTCAGCTTTCCCAGATACAGCAGCCTGTGTTCTTGCTGTCACTTGACTTTGTCCCAGGCCCTTCTAAGACAGTCACCTTGACATTGTGGTCCCAGGGAGCCCTGACTCCCTCCTGTGCTGTGGTTACACACTGCAGGAGTGACTGGCCCCATCTTAGCAAACTGGAGAGGTGACATCCCTCCTACTTGAATCTCTTGGACTCTGATACTCCTCCTTGATGAAGGACAAGTGAGGTCCTGTAATGTTTCTTGCTTTAATAGCCTATTAATTGAAAGCAATATTCCAGCTTATGAAGGGACACATGAGTTTTACTAAACTTGAGTGCAGACAGGAATTTATTCTGTAAATTCCTATATAATATATTGAACTTGATTCAGTGTATGATGTAGATTAATTATTATCTCAAAAATGATTTTTTTCTGAAAATAGAAAATCCAGGAAAGTGGTATAAACTACTTTATTCTAAACATTATAAGGTATGTGAAAATTCTACAAGCCCTAGAATCTGTTCAATATCTTGAAAAATTATATATGCATTTACTCTTTGGCCCAGCAATTCCTCTTTTCCAATTCCATTCCAGAGATGCACACTGGCAAACTATAAAGTGATATGTGTCTAATATTAATCATTATAGCATTATTTGTAACAGTAAAGGGCAAGAAACAAATCAAAGTTGATTAAAGAGGGGTTGGCTGAGTGTTATGTCTACCATGAAGGGATGCCATTGTCCTTGTCCATTTGGGCTGCTATAACAAAGTACCATAGACTGGATGGCTTCTAAACTATAAAAATTTATTTCTCACAGTTCGGGGGGCTGGAAGTTTGAGATCAGGGTGTCAGCCCAGTCAGCTTCTGGTGAGGATGCTCTTCTGGGTTGCAGATTGCCAACTTTCGTTGTATCTTCACATGGCGGAAAGAGTGCACTAGCTCTCTGGAGCCTCTTTGATAAGATCTCTCTAATCTCACTCATGAGGAGTCCACTCTCATGACCTAATTACTTCTCAAAATCCAAACCTCCTGATACCATGACATTGGGGGTCAGGATTTTAATATAAGAATTTTATGGGAACACGTTCAGCCCACAAAAACTATAGAGTTGAAAAATGGAATGAGAAAAATCTCTATAAACTAACACAGAGTGGTCTCCCAGGACATATTGCAAAGTGTAGGAGAGTGGAACTAATATGCTGCCTCTGTAAGAAAGGTCCGGGAGAACAGTACACATACATACACATGCATTTATAACAGTATTTGTATTTGTCACAAAAAATGGAGCTGTGAATTAGAAAGTAATATAAATTATTACTTTAAGGGGTAAGAAGGGAACAGGATGAAGGGACAAAAATATCTCAAATAACTTCAAAATACAGTATTTTGAATGTACATCCATAGTGGAAAATATGTAAAGACAAAGTTACAAAGAAATATTTAATTTTATTCAGCAGTCTGTTCATAATATCATCAGTGGGAAGACGAAGTGAGAATAATGCAAATAAGTAATTAGACTGCTCTTTTTAGAAACCACAGTTTTTCAATGTAAGAGAAAAGAAGTATAATTGCAAAAAGAGTTAAGTAATATTGAAATACAAAATATGTATTTGAAACATAAATATTAACTCAAGATACTTTCTTCTGGAAAAATTAATATATTTTTTAAATCTCTCAAGTGTAAAGTCCTCAAAGCTCTGAAATCCGACAGGGATAAGTACAGTTAGTGCACAGATTGTTGTCTCTAACACCATTTACCTCCAAAGTAACACTTGGCCTCACCTTAGCTGGTAGCAACCTAATCCAAGGCGCCATCATCTCTCACATATTTAATAGATTAGTGGTGTCCAAATTGGGATAAGTGCTTAAAAAGTGCTTAATAAAGTGCTTAAAAAGACACAAGAACCTGTATGTATATCTAATATTATCTATTTAAAAAGAAAGAAATTAATTCTTCTTACAGGATGATAGATGGGCAGCGATACCCTGGCTTGGTCTGTAAGGAAGGGGAGGGGTGACTGAAGGAGTGGCAAGTGGTCCAAGGCAGCAGCGTCACCTGTGCTCCTCATGTGGCTGTTTGCTTTAGGGTTTTTCCACACACTGCATCATAGTGACCCAGGTAAGAGAATTAACTAATTTTGAAACCCAGCTTTTACTTGACTTTGGCAAATACTCTCAGAAAATTCCTGCAGAACCAAGATTAAAAATAATTTAATAATGAATGCACAAGTGACACTAAGGAAATTTACCAGGTGATACTTACCTTGCTTATGATGACAAGCTTTTCTGTCAGCCACATTATGAGGTAAAAATAATGATGATCTAATATGCCAGAGAAGAGGAAAAATTCAAAATTATTAAGACTATTACGAATGATAAATGTGCTATGAATGACTCAACGATAATGAACATTTGCCTTGCTAGATTAGCTGGTAAGGTCAACTATCATAATTAGCAAATGATTTTAAACAAAATAAATGTAAAATGATGCCTGAAGTTACATGCTAAGCAAAACTTTTCAAAATTATTGACCACAGTTGAACATGTAGCTCTAATAAAAATGTTAAATACTACCATAATTTAAAGTTATAATAATAGAAATATCAAAGTCATATTTTGGTGAAAGCAAAATGATTTGTTGATAACGTAAAATATATTTGAAGAGTTTTAGACATTTTATTCTAAATATTTTGTTATTTAAATACTTTATAATGTACCCAATATATTAATATTAGTTCATGGGCTCTATGGGATCTAACATCTAATGTCTAATACAGGGGTGAGGAACCTACTCCCTCAAGCCCACATGTGGCCCTCCAGATCCCCAAGTGTGGCCCCTCGACTGAATCCAAACTTCACAGAACAAAGGATTTGTTCTGCAAAATTTGGATTCAGTCAAAAGTTCGTACTCAAGGATCCAGAAGGCCACATGTGGCCTAATATTATATATATTATACATGTTAGCCTAATACACATTAGCACATGCTATAATTTATACCATACATAGTGGGAGGTGCAAGATCCAAAATTTTTTATGACTCAGGCTGCACAACCAAAAAGTTTGGAAGTGACAAATTCAAACACTGGGGCAGCTTCCCAGCATGTCTCTCTGCTTCCCTTGTTGCGTTTTGACAGTGCAACCCCACAGCACCTGGATTGATCTTTTCAAAAGTAAAGCACATCCAGTGACTTTGCTGCACAAAACCTTCCAAGGACATCCCAACGCTCTCTCAAGAAAATCTGCTGCCTCATCACCACCTATGGAGGGTGGACTGAGCTGGCTTCTGCCTCATTCTTTAACACCCTTCTCTGCTTCTCCTCAGTGGCTCATTCTGCCCCGAATTCACTTGCTTTCTTTCCTCCAAGTTCCTCCTCTCTTTGGGGCTTTTTCATTTGTTCTTCCCTCTGATTCTAGCATGAGCCTCCTAGAGAGTCACATGGCTTTTTCCCCTCTCACCTCATTCTGTCCTCTCCTAATGGACACATTTGACCTCCAGATCTAAAATAGGCCTGCTACCCCTCCATCACTCTCCACAGCATTAACACTGTGACAACTGTGTTTGATCCGTGTGTGTGTGTGTGTGTATGTGTGTGCTGTTAAATTGCATGACATAGGTTGACTTAATGACTGTCTCTTCCACTACAATGAAAGCTTCATGAAGGCAGAAATTTTAACTTCTTACTGCTATATTTCTAGAGCCTAGAAATGTACTTAGTACTTTGTATGTGCCCAGTAAATATTTATTAGGTGGACCGAGGATTCAATGGAGTTGTAGAGATTAAATGAGATAATGTATATAAGGCATTTAACGCAGTTTCTCATAAGGAATAAACAAAGATTATTATTTATAACTATTATTTTTACATAATGTTCCAGAAAATAACTGGGGCTCTATGTTCCTAGGTTTGTGCTAACTGAGTTAACTTGTTATGGAAGCAGTAAACCAAGCCTGTTTTTCTAGAAAACTAGTATCTATCATCTGCTAAGTTACTTTAAAAAAAATCTGTGCTCGAATCAAAATTAAATTAATATCTTTTTTGGAACAAGTCCATGCAGTCGGAATGATCAACTCATGATGCAAACTGCCTGGAGAGGCATTTTTATGTTGGTCCCTTGATTTCACCCTTATATGGATAAGAATGAAGCAAAGAATGCAAGTTCTGGGAGAACGGCACCAAGTTCTCCAGCTTTCTCCTACGTGGTCTGTATTTATAAACAAGAGTAGGCCACAGAGAAAAAGAAAGAGGAAATACAGGAAAATGAGTATGTCAAGGGCTACTTTTGCTCCTCAATTCCACTGTCAATCAAATAGGGCAATCTGGGAATGACAGAATTAACTGGGGTATTTGAAACATGGGTCTTTTCCCCACAGCACTTAGTGAGTTCTCCCGCACAGAAGACTAAGAAAGTGAGAATTCTATTTTCAGCTGGACTCATGAACTTGAGCTATTAAACCAACATGAAGGAGAAACAACTTCACACACTAAAAATAGCCACCGTCACAGCCTCTGTTTAACCCCTCACTACTCAGCCCCATGAATGTGCTGTCTGTAGTCACTGACTTCAGATCCTGATTATGCCACTGAAGTCTGGCTTTTTAAAATTCACTCCTTTATTCCACAAATACGTATTGAGCACATTTCACAGGTCAGGTAATCAGACAGAATACACACCTACCAAAACCTTATATTGCAGTGGCAGGGCTGGGGCATGGTTGGGACAGAAATAAAGAAGCCACTAAAAGTGTAATAAAATGCAGTGGAGATCATTGCTATGAGGAAAAATAAAGCAGGGAAGGAGAGAGATGACAAAGAGACTGTGGATGCTTTAGATGACCTTGGGCAGGACCGGCCTTACTGAAGATGTGAGATTTCAGCCAATACTGCATGATGTCTGCTCCTCATCAAATAAAACTGTGCCTTGGAAGATTTCTGTGATTTTAATGAAAATACCTAGCACTTTTTATTTTCTTCAATCCCTCTGTTGAATTAAAGGCAGTGTTCATTCAATTGTTCTTGAAATTCTTCTCCTTGAATTCTGTATTCTCCAAGTTGACCTCTGTCATCTTTGGTATTTTGAATGCTTCAAGTGAGAAATCCATCTTTCCAAGGCCAACCCTGACATGTCACTCTGCTTGTTCAGATATTTTTCTTTACTCCTTGCCTTCCACAGAATAAATGCAAACAACTTTTCCTTGCATTTAACCTCCCTCGTGCTGAGGTTGGAGTTTATATTTCTAGTTTATTTCCGCTAGGCTTCACACATTTTTTCTAAATATGAACCAAATGCCTGTTATCACATATTCTATCGTACACTCCCAACATCTCTGTGGAGTCTCATATGGTTTACAATAATGTCTGGGCATGCACGTGGTGGGCTTGCCTAAGTCCTCCATGACACAAAACTTTTATGGCTTGAATTTTACCTACTTTAGTGGTCTTTGGTTTCCTTATTTACAAATGTACTCTGTTTCCTTTGTGCACCAATAGCACTTGAATTGTTATCTCTATTCTTGCATTTACCTTCTATCTTCCCTTCCTGCGTATTCATAAACATTCTAAAAATATTTTAGTGTACTACAACGTCTGTGCTAAGCTCATCTTTGTATTACATGGTATAAGCACAAAAGAGTCAATCACTATTGAAAGAATTGATGTTTTTGTGCAGGACTGTGGTCACACTGCCCCGTCACATTATTTCTCTTGAGGTCACATACTCACAGTTATGTGAGTGACCAACAGATGCTATTCTCATAGCTATCTGCAGTGGTACAATTCTGCTGCAAACTTAAAAAAACTTGGAAGAGTTATATCATAGGAACATTTATTGTGTCTTTTCCATTGCTCATATTATTAATATATGTGGAAATGACAGTGCATTTAAAAAAAAAAAACCTATGCAGAGATTATGTGAATGATTTTAACTTTTCCAATCTTTGGCAAAGTAATGTAATTCATTCTTCAGGTGGAAAAGCAAATGCATAGTGGTTTCTTTTGAAGATTATTTGAGAATGAAGTTGAAGAGAAATACTGACTAATTAAAAGTGTGAGGAACTGATACAGGGTTGTAAACTTTTTAAAGATGATTCAATACGTTATGTTTAATTAAAAGTATTTTCAAAAGTGAATTAACTATAGGTAATTTCTACTTAATATAAATTTAGAAATCAATTACAATATAACAGCTGATTCCCTTGGTAAGTAAATATTTATGGCAAAATGTAACTTTATAATTTAAATAATTAACTTTTATTGCACTCCAGTATGTGCAATAATTACAATTCAGGGCATTTTAAAGAATCTATTCAATTTCCTAGTTTTTTTTTTTAACAATTATAATACTCAAACAAAAACTACTTATATAAGCATTATAATGGTATCATCTTTCATATGTTTCACATAGATATATATTTTACATATTAAAAAGGTTCAGATTATTTGCACTCTTCTCTTTTCATTAGTGAAAAAGCCAGTTACACTATAGTATGAAATGTGCTATAATGCAATGTTCCACGTGAGTATCTCTGACACCTTTGGGAAGACCTGGCGTTTGTGGGTGGGTGTAGGCTCTTAGGCTTTCTGAAGGAGATGATATATGAACCAAATTCCCTTTCCTTACCTCCCTTCTCCATGATCCATAACCATAATCCAAGTTATACATTCCTCTGATCACTGAGATTGCTCCCAAAGTGATTTGGGAGCCACAGATTTTGCCAACAGATTTTAAAAGCTCTACGACTCTAATCACAACGTGTAAACAGAAAACTGTACGTAAGTACATCATAGTCAGATTGCTAAAAATCAAAAACAGTGAAAGGTTTTAAAGCAGCTGAAACAAAGGCCAGTGGTTACTAATGGTGCAACAAGAAGACTGACGGGTGCTTTTTCAATAGAAACTTTGGAAGATGGAATACAAAGTAATAACATCTGATATAGTTTGGGTATTTGTCCCCTTCAAATCTCATACTAAAATTTTATATGCAGTGTTGAAGGTGAGGCTTAATGGGAGGTGTTTGGGTCAAGCGGAAGTATCCCTCATTGGTGACTTGGTTCAGTAATGAATGAGTGCTTACTCTATTAGTTCTCAGGAGAATTGATTGTTTATAAAAGCCTGGCTCCTCCCTCCCCTCTCTCTCTTGCTTCCTTCCTCTCACCATGTGATGCCTGCTGCTCTTAGCCTTCCGCCATGAGTGGAAGCTTCCTGGGTCCTCACCAGAAGCAGATGCTGGCGCCATGCTTCTTGTATAGTCTGCAGAACCCTGAGCTACATAAACCTCTTTTCTTTATAAATTACCCAGCTTCAGGTATTCCTTTATAGCAATGCAAAAGGACTAACACAACATCTTTAAAGTATTAAAAGAAGAAAACTTCCAAACTAAAATTCCAAACCTGTAGAAATCATTCTTTAAAAATAAAGATGAAATAAACATATTTGCAAATTAGAAAAAAATGTTGAGAGGATTAATGTCTGAAGACACTAATGGAAGTTCTTAAGACACAAGGAAGGTGGTCTTAGTTGAAAAAATGACAGTATAGGAAGAAATGAAGAGCACCAGAAAAGTGAATATGGAGTGAATATAAATGAATATTAACTATTTAAAATGACAGTAATAATGATGTCTTGTGTGGCTTATAATACATGTACAATAATACATATATAACAATAATACAAAGGGGAGAAGGAAAATAGAATTAAACTGTTGTAAGTTTCTTGCTTTTTTTTAGGAAATAATAACTGTATTAATTTAGATAATAATTTAAAAAAACATAATCTCTAGATCAATCTTTGAAGGAATAACAGAATGGAGAAATTAGAACAGAAAAATAGGGAAAATGGATTAGTCAAAAGAAGTAAAAAAAAGAAATTAAGAAACAAAGAAAACAGTGGCTAGATGATAGATTAAAATCCAACTATGAACTATATCAGTAATTGCCTTAAAGAGTCATTTTATCTTGATTCCATAGAAAGGTGTAAAAATTATAACATTTTATGCATCAAATAATTTAGTTTTAATGTTAAGATATGACAGAACTAAAATAAAAAATATACAATTCAACAATCATTGGAGGTTCTAACACATGTCAGTAACCAATTAATAGAATCAGCTGTCAAAAAATTCAAGAGGGACCTAGAACGTCTGCTCAACCAATATGACTTATTTGAAACATATAGAAGACTTTATCCAACAATTGCAGAATGATGTTCTGCATCATGGACTATTTTACCAAATTAGAACATATAATAGGTCAGAAAATAAGACTAAGCAAATTTCATAAGACTGAAGTCACACAGAATATATTCTTTGATCACAATGGACTTAAACTAGAGAAAAATAAAGTATAAGCAGAACAATCTTAAATGTTTGGATTAAATAGTACATCAGTGGGTCAAAGATGAAATCATATGAAAATTATAAAATATTTTTAACTGAATGATAATGAAAACAATGGCAAACACTTGGGTGACAAAACTAACTCAGTGCTCAGACATAAAATGTATAGTTTTAAATGCATATATTAGAAAGGAAGAAAGTTTAAATATTAATTATTTAGGCTTCTATAACAAGAAGCTGACAAAGAAACAGCAAAGTAAATTCAAAGATTGTAGAAGAAAAATCAATAAACATAAGAGCAGAAATTGATGAAAAAATCAAGTGTATGATAGAAAATATAGATAAATCAAAAAGGTATTACTTTGAAAAGATTAATAAAAGTGATACACCCTTAACAAGACATATCAAGAACCAAAAACAAGAACCCATTATCAATCCTGCAAATGATGAAAGGTAATAAAATATAAATGCATTTGAAAATTCTAATAAAGTGGATAAATTACTTGAAAAAGTTAACGAAACTAGAAAAGAAACAGAAAAGCTGAATAGCAACATTTCTATTAAATAAATTGAATCTGTAATTTAAAAGATTCCTTCAAGGAGTTATGAAGGACCAAATGATTTTCCAGGTGAATTTTTTATTTCGAACATTTGAAATGTTTAAATTCTGGAATGTTTAAATTCCAGACTCTTCCAAAAAATAATAAAATGAGGAATACTTTTCAATTTGTTTTATGTGCCCAGAATAAGCTTGATACCTCAATGTGGCAAGGATATTGAAAGAAAGAAAAATTACAGGCCAATATCTTTCAATAAACAAGACACTAAAATCCTACCTAGTTAAATGGAATCCACTTATATATATATACACACACACATATATATAAATGATAGTTTGTTATACATATTATAAAAAAGATGTATTTATTCTAGCATTAAAGTAGGTTTACCACTCAGAAAGGAATCAATATAATTCTCATCATTATCACAATAAAAGAAAAAGTTCATATATCATCTAAATAGAAATGGAAAGATCATTTGATAAAATTCAGCACACTATCATTAAATAAAAACTATTGTTTTGGGAATGAAGGGAACTTCCTTAATCTAACAAAAGCTAATGACAATGTCTTACTGCTACCATTATACTTAATCTGATTAAATATTAAATTTTTCTACTGAGGTCAAGAATAAAACAAAGATGTACACTATCACCACATTGGATTTGAGTCTTAGCCAGGGTAATATACAAGTAAATAATATATATATATGTATATATATATGTATATAATATATATATGAGAAGAAACGTTAAAATTGTCATTATTAATGTAAGACATGATTGTATACACAGAAAATTCAAATGCAAGTATAAATAATTAGAATTAAATTAGTTTGACAAGGTCACTGGATATATAAATATCAGTTTGAATTTCTGCTTATTAGCAACAAAACTAAGCTTTAGAATTTAAAAATTCATTGATAATAGTATCAGAATACCAAATACCTAGTCATAAATTGAACAAAATAGGTGTAAGTCTTTTACTCTAAAAAATACAAAAAAAAAAAAAATTGCTGAAATTTAAAAAGTTCATCAGTGAAATATATAAATCTTTTTTATGAGTTGGAAAACCAAGTATTTATAAGCTGCTCATATCCTCCAAATTGGTTTGTAAATTCTATGTAATTCTTATTAAATTTCCAGTGTTTTTTATGTATTATGGAAATTGATCAACTGAATCTACAATTTATATGAAAACACAAAGACCTTGAATAGCCAAAAAATCTTGAATTGGAAAAACAAAACTAGAGGAAGTATATTACCAGATCTCAGGGCTAATTTTACAACTATAATACTTCAGTCACTGTAGTATTAGATAAATTCAAATGAATAGAGTGACCAGAAACAAACTCATCTCTGTGTTTCCTGATTTATTATATAGGTACCATTAGAGAAAAGTTGATATTTCTACATGCTTCCTTGTCATATGAACACAACAATTTGAAGCAAACCAACCAATAATACTGAGCCTTACCTCACAAGGTACACAAAAATTAATCTGAGATTGACTTACAGATATGTAAGTGAAAAGTAAACAATCAAGTTTCTAGAAGAAAACCTAGGAGAATTTCTTCATAATTTGGGGATAGACAAACATTTCTTAAACAGGACATTAAAACATTAACCCTATGGTCTGGCGCGGTGGCTCATGCCTGTAATCCTAGCTCTGGGAGGCCGAGGTGGGTAGATCACTCGAGGTCAGGAGTTCGAGACCAGCCTGAGCAAGAGCAAGACCCCGTCTCTACTAAAAATAGAAAGAAATTATCTGGCCAACTAAAATATATATATAGAAAAAATTAGCTGGGCATGGTGGCGCATGCCTGTAGTCCCAGCTACTCGGAAGGCTGAGGCAGGAGGATCGCTTAAGCCCAGGAGTTTGAGGTTGCTGTGAGCTAGGCTGACGCCACAGCACTCACTCTAGCCAGGGCAACAAAGTGACACTTTGTCTCAAAAAAAAAAACAAAAAACAAAAACAAAAAACAAAAAAAAACATTAACCCTAAAAGAATAGATTAATAAACAGTCTACATTAAAATCAGGACCACTGCTTTTCAAAAGAAGGAATCAAGAGAATGAAAAGGCAAAGCATGAACCGGGGCAACAGTTTATAGTGCACTTCTAGAAAAGAATTTATATCCAGAGTTATTGACTAAATTAAAAAGGGAAAGATGTTATAATTCTAAAAAATGACAAAACATTTGAATTTTTATCTTCACAGATATAATTGGTTTTTACTGAAAATTATTTGGTCATTATTTATAGCATCTTGTTGCATTTATTGGCTTCTTTTATTTCTTGAATAAATTAAGTGTAGTTATTTTATATTCTACATCTCCTAATTATAATACCTGAATTACTTGCTAGTTTGTTTTCACCGTGATGTTTTTCATAAGCCCTTCTTTGCCTACTCACAAACTTCAGGCACACACCGGGGTCTTTATCTGTAGATTAGCTGAAGCCTGGGTTGAAGCTGAGTTCCTCTAAGAGAAACTTCCTTTGCTTCAGTTTGTCCCACAGAGACACCAATCTGGAACTACTGTAAGTTTCTCGATTCAAGTCCCTCAGACCACAAAGACAGAGTGGATTCAGATTAGAATCAATTGTCATGTTAGGGTTGGCTTGTTCTTTTATTATCTTACCATCCAGTGCCAAGATCAAGTCAGCTAAGTTTTCCTGTTGTCCCCTTCTGCGTGGTGGGTTTATTTCTCATCCTCTCTTACAGTGATGGGGCCCATCCTTATGTGAAGTCTCCTATGAGACTACCTACCTGCTTCCCCTCTTCTGAGTCCTTTGTTTTATGTCAGCCCAGTGATGCATTAAAACAAATCCATATTTTATACAAAATTTTAATAATTTTAAGTATGAGGATTTTTCAAGGTATTTATTTTACCACACTGCTAGAAACAAGGTTGCATCTTTGCATTACTTTTCAATCTGAATAGGGTTTGGATGGAGAGTTGCATAATATAAGGAAGCAGATCTTCACCTAGCAAGTAAACCAGGATTTGAACCCATTAAAATTAACTCTAGACTGTGTTCTTAAGTACTACTCAATTGTACTTAAGAATTTTTTACATAATTTTCTTGACATGATGACTAGTGAATTAATGAGAATTTGATAGATATTGCATAATGGCAGTGCTCCCAGTTAAATACCGAATAACTAGTTGTGAATAATAATAATACTTGTTATTATAAATAGTAAAACTCAAGTGATTATAGAAATAAATGAAAGTAGTTGGGGTAAAGAAAACTAAGGGACCATGTCTCAGATGGAGTCACCATATGTTGCTATGATCACTCATAATTACACCACCATGAGAAATTATCTAGACTTTGGATGGACCATTTGACACTAAATCATCAAGCACTTTTGCATTAACATGTTTTTGATTCTTCCCTAAAGTTAGTTTTGCTCTAAATAATTTAATTTCTGGTGTAATTATAGAATTTGTAGATAAGACTTTTTTTTGCAGTGTTTTCTACTTCTAAATCAAAATAAAGCTTTAGTTTTACACTATTAATTTTGTAAAACATTTATTAAACTACCAGAGTTCTCCCACATTCGTCATTGAAATACTAGTAGGTTATTCTTCCATTTAAACTCTTCCATTTTAGAGATTTCATCAAATTTCTGACAGTCTTGTCAAACAGAGACCCCCCTCAAGTTTAAAAAAGTATTCATTTCAGTAATTCCAGCTTTAACAGATAGTTGAGAAAAAATTCCAATAGATATTTTTAATATGATAATGAAGGTGCATCCGCTTTTATGTACAGTTAAAATACCTCTAGCATCTAACATATGTAACATAAAAACTGACTTTGCGTTAATTGTATTAAATACCTTTTTTCATTCTAGAATTTTGCACAAGTAGGAATAGTTTTCCAATCTACACTTCTAGATGCTGAAACTAACTAGAGTACAATATGAATATAAAAATAGAAGTAATATGTAATTTAAGTATAATACAATAAAATATAGGTGAATATAGATCTTTGGATAAACACTATCTTATTATTTCAGAAGGCTAATTAGATGTCTGGAGTTGGGCAAAGGGCAGACTGAGAGTTGGGGACATTAAATAGAAGTCAAAGGCTATTCAAGGAGACATTTTTGTGACAATAACAACCACCAGGTAATGTTAACTCCTGCTCTTCCAAATAGATTAACCTTTTCTCTACAACACATTTTCTTGTTGTTTTATCACAAAATAAAATTTGTCTACTGGCTATCTCAGGTTCACAGGTACTTAAAGAAAGTAGCTTAATTTGAGATTTGCCTTTAGGCACTACATTTTATATTGATGGATTATTCAAACAGATACTCTATACAAGTGATTTGGGAAACAATGTAAGGAAAGAATACAAGATACCCTTGTTGTATCATTTCATGTTATAAAACATTAATTCGCTGAAAAAGGTGGATAAAATTTTCACTACATTTCCACGTTAGGTTTCTACATGGAAAAAAAGAAAAAGAAAATTTCCAAGACCTTTCCATGTAGGACTGAGAGGATTTTCGAAAAAAATAAATATTTCCGCTAAGAAATATGTAACCAAGAGATTGTACTCACTGAAGGAAGAAGAGCCTATTAAACTAGAAAAACAATAAACATGTTTCTCAGTATGAGCAATAAGTAGAAAATGCTACCTTTCCAGTTCTCATTTGTACTATCTTTTCCTTTCAATTTCAAATGGGAAACAACATAGCATTTTTGGATGTGGACTATGAATAGAAAAATATCTACAGTGATATTTCCCCTAAAATGTTAGCCTGTTCATTAGTAAGATCATGCCAGCAACTGGAAGAGATCCTCCTGAGCCAAGCTCAGATGCTAAGTTTAGAAACCAGCCATGCCTATGTATAGTTCTCTGTCTTATTTTTTAGGGTAATTTTTCTTCCACTTGAAGCCAAAGGAGCCCACTATTAGTTGATGGGCTTTTACTTAAAATAGTTATCTTAAAGGCAATTTCCCCAACTAATTTTTTTTTTTTTTTTTGCTGCCATCAGTTAAATTGAGGTTAAAAGAAGAAATATCTCCAATAAACTACTGCAGATCAAGCACAATTATCCGCAGCCATGGCAGTGATTCTAGACCATAAAAGAATTTCCAGTGCTTGAAATCAAACCATGAGGGTATGAAGATTATTTTCCATTCAGTCATTATTATCTTTTTTGGATTAAAAGTTTCAATTTCACCAGGTTCCTCAGATCTGTTTCTTTTTAGTATTTTGTTCAAAACTTGCTTCCCCCCTCCACTGGTTTCGCTTCCCAGAACAAATAAGCTTTTCCACTAACCACGGCCTGCAGTTTGGCTGATTCTTGAGCAGAGGTCTCAGTGCCTGCTTGTACACAATAATTTTCCAAAAGGTAGAAATCCAGTTTCTGGCTTAGAGAGAACTGGGGGGCAGGGGAGAAGCAACAAAGCTTACATTCTCTTTGACCTACTTATAACATATCCCTGTGTTCGGTATATTAACCCATTAATTCTTTGAGGACTTAACAAACGAGGGACACCCCTCAGCTTCCCACTTTAGATATGTCTATGGGATCACCTGATTTTTAATATAATTCACCCCCCTTTCTGCATTCCGTCCACCACATTGAATGGAAAACTGGACAGCTTCCATTCTCTAAAGGTCCATTAGCTCTTTGTGTCCTTCAAGGACCCATTTACTTTATTGAAATGCGATTGGAAAAGTGTTTCATTGCCTCAGTGATTTGCTCTGTGTCAGGGTTGAAACATGCTGCTGAGGGCTTGCTCAGGCACGGAGTGAGGTAGTGCTTGAATTACTCCATTCTCCCTGTCTCATTTGGCATTGGTCTCAGTGTTGGCACACTCTCTCCAAGGAGTACATGAGATTTTCCACACACTACAGGTAAGACTCTTGCCTTCATAGGCTGTCTTTTTGCACCCACAGATAGATACATAGAGGACAATTTGTGAAGCATTCTGCAGTCTCAGTTCATTGTAATGCAAAAAATAGCTGCTTTGGGTGTTGTGGGAGAATAAGAGAGCTGGGATGTTTATCCAGTGGAGTCTGACACACTTACCTTCTCCATAAAAAGGGAGAAAGTTATCTTCTTGTGTACTTTGCCCTTCCTCCATAAAGATTTAACGCCGTTGGCGGGACAAGGTGACAGAAAAATGGACTGAAGATTTCTGGAGAGTGAGTTGGAATGAGTTAAGATAAAGACATGATGAGCCATGGAGACGTTCTGTTGTCCTGGCCATCTCTGATGCTCTCATGCTGCCTGGCTCTTCTGCTGCTCTATGTTTCCAACATTTTGGCTTAGATTCCACTCAGGAATATCTACCTGGCAGAAGCACATGGTGCGTGTACTGATTGTTTTGGTTTATTTTTAATTGCAGAAATTACTGTGGTTACTTCTCCTCCTATTTGTAAGGATTCAGCTTGAAGAAGGACAGTCACGTCCAAGAGCTGCATTTGCCTCTACTCCGGCCCGTCTGAGGAGATGGCCACTGGGGGAGCATCCATGACCTGGAACAGCTCCTGCCACATGGTGGGCCTCAGAATGTATTGTGGGTTGGATAGCCTCTGCTTTGTTGCCCTATGATATAAACTGCTCTTCCATCTTTAAATTCCATAATTCGCAGATCATGTCACTTAACACTTAGGCTAATGCTGAAGTCCCAGGGCTTTCTACCAAAGCAAGGAGACAATGAGGAAATTTAGCTCAGTAATAGGTTAACTTCAATACTACTACGGGCGTCAAAGTTTTCTCTGATCTGGGCTCGAGGTCTCTCTCTGTAGAGTGGCTATAAACTCTAGCCCTGCCCTGATTGAGCTCCAGGGGGGAGGTCATGGCTGTTCACAGTGTGTCTTTCACGGGATACTTCTTGGTTAAAGAAGTTATGTTGCCTGGTGGGCAACATAATACCTAAGTGTCTGACCCATGACCAGGTGGCCCTCTCACAGGAAACTGGTTTATACCTGCAGGTGCCCTTGTAACTCTTGTCTGACCTGTGCCCAATTTATTCCAACCAAGATAGCCACTCTCTAGGAGAGCCCTGACCAGGAGGAGAGTTACACTTGGGTGTGTCAATCAGAGGAGACACAGAGGAGGCTGCAAAACAGAACACATGAAAGTCATGTATTACTTACAGATCCCAAAGAGAAGAGGGCAGCACGTCTCGCACCACCAATGGGGAAGGGAGAGCTGGGACGCTAGGCTTAACTGGCCGATGAGGAGCAAGTGAGAGAGACAGAGAAGGACTTGTGGGCCAGAGTCTTGACTGGGGTCCAGGGCATTACTCAGGCAGGCTCCCCTCTGTGAGTTCCAACTGGTTGGTTCACAGCAAGCAGGTGTGCATTCTGTGGAGCCACTGAAGTGCATCTGCACAGTCCTTGTGGGGTGTGGCATCATGGGGTGAGCCAAGAGGGCTGTATCTAGATATCCATAGGGAGGTGGGCATATAAGACAGATGTCTGGATTGATCCCATTGAAGAATTGGACCTTGATACTCTAGTTCTCCAGCATTTGAGCTCTTCTTTTCTCCTGGCTCTCCATTTTTGCCCTCAGATGTCCACAGCCCAGGCTCCTAATCCATCCCTCTAGTCATTCTGAATAAAGTTCCATCTCTGAACTGCAGCCATCTTGTGACTAGGTGTGTATTATCCATTGGGAAAAATTCTGTGAAACCATACCTGCACACTTAAACTTGAAACTCTAGGGTTGACTGACCACCTTTTTGGCCTGAGCCACCACTGCTGGATAGGTGAACTGCCGGGCACCAGGATGTGAAGTGCCTTACTATTAATAACAGCTTCTGTGTACATGCTTTTCTCTTTTAATTGATATCCTGGCTTTAGACCAACATCAGGCTTATATCTACTGGACTAATAACCTGGAGGTTCACATTATCTTTACCCAAAGGCCTAGAGAGAGATAAGGAGGAGAGGGGAGTGTGTAGGAGAGAGAGGCTTTAGCAGAACATGAGTTCACCCCTTTGTACCCTCTTCTGCCCCATCCCATTGCTGTCCAAGCAAGCTCGATTATGATATTTCCATAGTGGCCTCCTAAAAGCCTCAGAACATAGAAGACACAGAACAGCATAATGGTATGAATTCTGGAGTCAAAATCTTTCTTTGAATCTGGCTTTGAGACTTTGAGAAATTATTTATTCTCATTCTGTCTCAGTTTCCTTATCTATAAAATGGGGATAATAAAATCTCATAGGGTTGTTGGGATAATTAAGAGAGTTTATATGTATAAAGAACTTCAAAGAGTGCCTGACACACAGAAATTCCTGAAGAAATGTTGGTTATTCCATCTGGCCTTTGCTCTTAAAGAAAAGGTAGCAATTTCTTGGGTAAATTTGCCCATTTTACAGGACACCGTAAGCTAACAATAGTCCACAAAGTTGTTTCAGCATTCTCCATCCTTTGTTCTAAATCTATTCTTCTCCTATGCCTAGAATTTTCTTCCCCAGACTTTTGCATGAATTATCTTTCATCATTTAAAACTCAAATAGCACCTCATTAAAGAGACTTTCCCTGGCCATGCTTTCTAAAGTCATCACTGCTTATCTTCTATCTTTGACCTTGTTTATTATTTCCTCATAGTACAATTTATTACTGTTTTCTTAATTTCATAGTTAACTTTTTGTCTGTTTCCTTCACTTGACAGTAAATTTAATGAGTAGAGACCAAGTTTATATAGGCATACAAGAGAGAGAAATATTGATAAATATTGGCTGAATGTTGAAATATTGCAAGACTGTCAGAAATTTCAAAAAAGAAAAACCATGCTACATTTATTTGCTTGAGGAAAATTGGAGAAATGGAGATATTTTCATAAAGTTGTCAAAGCAATGTTTACCTGCTTAGTTCAAAATTTGATAGTCATGTTGTCTTTCAAACCCTACCTCTAACTTTGTTATACTTGGGCATGAATTGGAACTTGACATCACATTTAGGCTTGCCTAAGGCACTCTATAAAACATGATCAATTGGCAAATTGATGTCCAGTCCTCATTCCGGAAAACTTCGGGTTGATGGAGTCAGACCTTAAGCAATGCAAGCTCTTCCCTCAGTGTGCAAATACAACTCAGCTTCTTCATATTCTTGTTCTTGTTGGCTATCTGCTAATAACAAAAGAGAAAAAATAGAAGTGGTGATTTGGTGTCTTATATTCCCTCAAGCAGATATGACCTAGGAGTGATTGAATATCTCTAAACCTTTGTATAAATTTTAAGTCAATTAAATCTACATAATATTTATTAAATTCATATGCCCAGTAGCAGTCAGAATGCAATTAGTTGTCAAGGATACAGGAGAATAAGATTTAGTCTATCCTTGCACTTTATAAGGATGAAGTCTAATAGGATATAGTTAAATACATTTAAAAAGTAACTAAAATGCATTACCAAATATGATAATTCGACTACTCTTCAAAAACTGAGAAGGTGCAATAAAACATATGACCTAACTACCATTTATTACATAGTTAAACTTAATATAGAGTCACTGGACACTGCATTTTTTTTTTTTTTTTTTTGAGACAGAGTCTCCCTTTGTTGCCCGGGCTAGAGTGAGTGCCGTGGCGTCAGCCTAGCTCACAGCAACCTCAAACTCCTGGGCTTAAGCGATCCTCCTGCCTCAGCCTCCTGAGTAGCTGGGACTACAGGCATGCGCCACTATGCCTGGCTAATTTTTTTTCTGTATAGATTTTTAGTTGGCCATATAATTTCTTTCTATTTTTAGTAGAGACGGGGTCTCGCTCTTGCTCAGGCTGGTCTCGAACTCCTGAGTTCGAGCGATCCACCTGCCTCGGCCTCCCAGAGTGCTAGGATTACAGGCATGAGCCAGCACGCCCGGCCAACACTGCATTTTTTTACTTGAATTTTTTCATTTAACATTTAAATCTGGTGGTTTTTTTTTTTTTAAATGCTTTTCCCAGGTGTACTTTGTGATTTGGGATAGAGAACAGCACAGAAAATTAGTGTGATGCATTTATTACAATCAATAAACCAACGTACAAGGGTTGTCCGGAAAGTATCCAGCCTTTGTTAATATAACGAGAAGAGTTACATGGCTGGATATCTTCTGGACAGCCCGCGTACATTATTATTAACTAAAGTCCATAGTTCACATTACAGTTTTGCCAAATAAATAATGACATGTATCCACCATTGCAATATCACACAGAGTACTGTCACTGCCCTAAAACTTTTCTCTGCTCCTCACATTCATCTCTCCCTCCCTACAACCCCTGGCAACCACCGATCTTTTTACTGTCTTCATGGTTTTGCCTTTTCCAAGATGTCATATAGTTGAGATCATGCAGTATGCCTGCTTCCAAGTTTTAACAATTGTGAATAAAGCTGCTATAAACATTCATGCACAGGTTTTTTTGTGACCATAAATTTCAACTCAAATGCCTAAAAGTGTGATTACTGGGTCATATGGTAAGAGTATGTTTAGGTTTGTGAGTAACTGCCAAAATGTCTTCCAAAGTGCTTCCTTTATTTTATAATAGTTACTTATTATTTAAATGACATTTTAAATCATGTTTAATATAGTATTTAGAAAGCACCTATTTTTGTGAATCTTATTCTTTCTTTGTGACTTGTACAATTATGTGTGTGGGTCACGGTGTGTCTCACAGCCCATATCCCTTTGCCTCCTCCCTCTCCCCTTCCTTCTTTTCTGCCCCAGCTGGAAAATGAACAAGCATCTTAAATCCATTGCTTGCAGTTAGGGAGAAGCACTAGAAAGATATAAATGGAACCCTTTTGTAGTTGATCACTTTGCCATTTAATAGCTGCTTAGTTTAATTGATGGGTGCAGAGCATATTGTAATTATTAAACTATTAACATTTTGTTGAGCCTGACAAAGTGATTGTTGCTTAGTCAACATTTATTCAATAGCTACTTCTTCTACTTAACTGATTTCCTTCAATATGTCAAACATTAAATGCTAGGGTTTTGTGGGACCCTTTGTTAGGCCCCTCCAAAGCAAAACTAATGATTATCATAAATAGAGACACAGGCTATTTTACTAATTCAAAATGTTGCATTTTATATCTCCATATAAGCACACATAATACTCTAGTCTTTAACTAACATAAGCACAAAATAACTTACATTCCGGCTTACGTTCGCTGCTCATACAGCGCACCATAAGGTCTTTCCGAGCAGTAAGAAATCATGTGCTATGGAAGGGTCTGCGTTTTCTTACTGAAACTTCCTCCTCCTTTGCTCTATTGTTTCTCTTTCTCTGGTCACTCCTCTGCGACTCTTCTTGGGCACTCCTCTTCTGAATACTTTTTGTTTATTATTATTATTATTTTTTAACATCACTTTGTGAACTCCTGCCTACTTTTTAAATGTTGTGTTTCTCATGTTGCGTGTCTTAGTACTTCTATTCTTTCTTGAGATGATCTTATCCTTTACTCCAAATTCTACTACATATTGAAGAATCACCATTTTTTATTTTTTACCTGTAATTTCTCCCTTTTTCATTCCTTATACTGGCATTGCAACTCCTTACGGAAAATGTATTTTTGGAGGTCCTGAAAATAGCAGAGGTACAATTGATCTAAAGCTTAACTCCTTACTATCCTCCAGAGTTACTTATTTCCTTCCCTCCTCTCCCATCTCCTCCCCTTCCGTCTCCTCCCTTTCCATTCCCTTCCCTTTCCTTTCTTTTTCTCTTTCTCTTTCTCTCTTTCTCTTGTCTTCCTTCCTTCCTTCCTTCCTCCCTCCCTCTCTTCCTTCCTTCCTTCCTTCCTTCCTTCCTTCCTTCCTTCCTTCCTTCCTTCCTTCCTTCCTTCCTTCCTTCCTCTCTCTCTATCCTTTCCTCCTCTCTCCCCACTCTCTTCCTTCCTTTTCCTTTCTTTCTTTTTTTAAACAGGTAATTCACACACATGATAAAACCAAATGCAATCAGTATAAAGTAATTCCTCAGAGGCTGCTGCTCTTGTCAGTTATCTATGTATCCTCCTATAGACATTTGATGCAAATAAAAACATATATGTGTGTGTGCTGTCCATTTTCGGCACAAACCATAACATACTATGCACACTGTCCTGCATCTTGTTTTTTCTCATTTAATATATTTTGGAAATTAGTTCATATCAATAAACACAAACTTAACTCATTGCTTTTGATGAAAATAAAATACACACTAATATGGATATACATACTTTAACTTATTGATGGACGTTTGTTTCCAAATTTTATTACTATAAAAATTCTGAAATAAATGTTGAAATACACAATGTGAATTTTTCTATAGGTTAAATTTATAGAAGTAAAATTATTAAGTCAAAGATATGTACATTTAATATTTTAATGGGATCATATAAAAGGCCATGTGGGATTCTCCAGGGTGATGAGGAGACAACAACCCCCCCTACCCAAAAAGAGAAAAAAGTTAATGGGTATTGCTTAATTTATCTACAACCCACATCCACACCCTGGACAAAATGTTATTTTTGTCGATAGTTTTCTTCTTTGCATATTAGATTAGAGAAAAATAATATTACATTATAGATTTAACTTTTATTACTCATGCTGTCTGTAGTTTTTAACATTAATTTAAAATAAGTTTAAATGTTTACCCAGGTTCCTATTTGGTTATTAGTTTTTTGTTTCCACATTTGAATAATCTTTTTGATCTTTAGATATATTAGCTCTTTGTCTAGAACATTTATTTAAAAACACCTTTTTTGCAGGTTTTCATTTATCTTTTGCAACTGTTTTTTGGCATTTTTTCCATATAATACTTGTTAAATTTTATGAAATAAAATTTATTTTGCTATATATTAATAGATTTGGTACCAATGCTCTACTGGATTCATGAAAGAATGAGAAAGTTTTCTTATTTTGCAATATTCTGAAATAGTGTAAATAATAGAAAGTTTACTATTTTTAAAACTTTTATAGGAATTATATATCTTGCTCAATGAGGGAAATAGGTCTTTAGGTACTTTTTCTGCATTGGTTTGAATCTTTAAATTTTCTAGCTCTTTCTGGGTTGTTTTGGTAGAAAACTTTCACTTTAATTCAGACTTTCAAATATAACTGCATAAGTTTGAGCAAGACAATATCTTATATTTCTTTTAATTTCCAGTCATCTTTTATTATTCAGTATCATTTGTATTTTATATATTTGTAAAACCTATATTTGTTTAGATTATCTATATTTTTAACTTTTTTGGCATTTTCAAAAGATCTGCTCTCAGAATTATTATATTTTTTATGCTTTTAAAATTCATTCATTCTATTTTCATCTACTTTTTTATTCTGTGTTTTTGGTTGATTTTGTTATTTTTCTTAATATTTATTTGAAGTTTTACTTTATACTTGTTATTAATGTAAATGGTTAAAGCTATTATTTTTCACTGATTTTTCTGTTTCTATCAGGTTTTGACATGTAGGTTGTCATTGTCAAATTTTATATGTTTCCCACTTAGTTTATTTCCATATTGACATGGTATTTAAGTGAGTATTTTCTTTTAACTTTCAAGGTGAAAGTCTATATATTTTCTATTTTATATCATTTTGCTATTAATTCCTACTTATATTTTCTTATGGTTGGAAAAATACGCACACTGTTTCTACTCTTTGAAAAAAATAAAAGCTTTTTGACCAATTTTTAACAGTCTGTTTTGCATAACTATTCAGTGAACTCTGAATTGTTCCCCCAAACCCCTTCTCTTTCCCTGCACCATGGGATGCATGGGAGAATTACGAGGTGTCCTGAAATGATTAGAGCAGGGTCTCTGATGTGTGTGTCATCATTTTTTCTTTCTGACCTTCAACAAGGTAAAGATCTGTTCTCTAAGTCTTAGCCATTAGCCTTGGTCCTTAGTGTCCATAGTTCATTTTTGTCAGAATCCATAGCATTTCATGGCCTCCACTTGTCCTATTAGCATATACTTTGACTTTCCTCATACTCACTAAAGGATTTAATTGAAAGTGGTTGGTTATTATTCTCTCTCTACACATATATGTATGTATATATAAAGAGAGAGATGTGATGGAGATATTGCAATACTGCAACTAGATATGCATTGGTTGAATGGATAATTACATAAAAATAAGTATGGATCCATGAGCCCTAAGTATAATAATTAGTAATTAATATCAGTGCACTGATATTTTAACATGGCTCTTGAGTGCCAGAGCAGCTAAGTCTGTGGGTGGTATCCAGAGTGTTGGCCTACACATTTCAGCCTACACCAGAAAGTTGCAGGAAAAACACAGAGTAATTCCAAAACCCTTTGAGCAAGGTTTGCAAATAGTTTTGAGGACCAGCAGAGAAGAAGAACCCTTTCATTGGGGGAGAGGAGGATGAATAACATGTGGCTCTGAGAAGTGGGGGCTGTGGCAGGATGATGGATGTTGGCAGCAGATGCATTAGGCATTGAGGCCACTGTGCAAGACAGGAAAGTACAAGCTGAGGCTGGCAGGGACAGCTGAGGACCATAGAATGGTCACAGGAGAATTCACAAGCCACCCTATCTACTGTTCTGCTTCCTCACCAGGTATCCTGAACCAGGATCCTAGAGTCTTCCCTTCTCCTGGTAACAACGGAAAAAGAAGAGGGAGCTTGAAATCTTTGAGGAGTCCAAGTAGCTATCCAAAGGGACTGAGCTCTAACTGAGTCTGATTGAGTTACATTAAAATAGCAAGGTTATATTTTCCATTACAATTGGCATTGAAGTCTTGTGAACAAAATTGACTTCAGGCATGGAGAAATAAAGCTGCTTTTAGCACATCTGACTTTCCGACTGTGTTAACTATGCCCCTATGCTATCCCTCTGGATGTACCACCTGCTTGGAAAAACACATTCTGCTGATTATTTCAGATATCTGCAGGAACAGAATTACAGCAGTCCTCTCCTATCCATGGGGGATACATTCCAAAACCCCCAATAGATGCTTGAAACCATAAATGGTACCAAACTCTACATACGCTATGTTTTCTATACATACATACCTATGCTAACATTTAATTTAAAAGTTAAATAAGCTTAACAACAATAAAATAAAACAGGGCAATTATAACAATAAATTGTAATAAACGTTATGTCACTGGTCTCTCTCTCTCTTTCTCTCAAAATATCTTATTGTACTGTACTCCTCTATTTTCAGATCAAGGTTGACCATGGATAACCAAAACCACCGAAAACAAAAACCAGGGATACGGGAGGACTACTGCATCTCCTCTACTTTTTCTAGTCTCGATTTTATAGCTCACCAGTTTCTCAGTCTCCCTTGTTAGAAAGCTTGGAATTACCCTAAAATATGTTCCTCACTCTCCATATCCATTCTTCCTGAAGTGTTGCTGATTTTTCCTCAGAAATATATTCTGAACTGGGTCTTTCTCTATTTCTAAGGTCTCTGTGACTTTCAAGATGTCTCAAAACTATTGCAACAGCTATCCATTATTCTGAATTCCAAAATTCTTTCCCTTTTCCAGTTTGGTGCCAGGTGTCTTTCCAAAAATTTAATTTAATTTTCATTTCCCTCTGTTTACAATCTAAGTTAGCTTCATCCTGACGATGGTGTAAAGTTCCAACTACTCTCCATGGCGCTGAAGGCCGGTCACCACCTGCTCAACGGCTGGTCTCCTCCATCACACCCCGTGACTCCCACACAGAGAACTTCTCATTGTTACTCCTCCACAAAACCTGTTTTCGTGATGACACAGCTGTATGGCTTCTGAGTTGTACACTGCTGACTGCACTATCTGTTCCATTTATTTAACAGTTCGCCACAATTAGCTTAAGTTTTATAGATTTATTAAAATGAAATATTTTTTATCAGAGTAATGTAGACATTTTATTAAAAATATAAGAATTATTAAAAGTCTTCTATTAAAACAAAACAAAAACAGAAACAAACAAACAGCATCCTTTCAGTCCTGCTCCACAAAGGAAACCACTTTCAACTCTCTTTTCTGTTTATTGCTATTTATCTCCATTTGCTGACTCCAAATAGTGACTGTCTGTCATGGAAGTACTTCCCTTACCTGCATCACTGCAAAATAATTATGTCACAAATTTTTTGTTTAATGAAGATACAACACATTATCATTATAATGGGGATGTTCAAATTAATGATGACAAATATATTATCACATTTTATTTTTTATGAAATTACTTTGCCTTTCTTTTGCTTTATGCTTTATATGCTTAAAATTAATCTCTTGAAATATTCCAAGATATCTGCCAATGTCCAGAATACTTTTTTTCAAATCATTTCATCCATTTGGTAATCTATTATTTCTTCTTTCTCCACCTCTATTTCTCCTTCTCCTTCTCCTTTTAGATTGCTGACTCACCCAGAACTCCACACTTTTGCACCAATCTGGGACACTGGTTATACTTTACAACTGGCTCACAGCTCAGTTCTAAAAGTTGTCTTAACTGTTCCCTAGCAAATCCCTGTATCCTGTTTTCCATGGCTTCCTCCTTGTTTTATTACACATTTTGTTGAAACACTTACCCAAACGTTTCCTATGAGTGTGCAAAAGAAGGAACAGTTTTTTGAGTTCTTGTGTATGTTTAAAACATCTTTATTGTCATGAGTATAGAATTTTGGGTTGAGTAACATTTTCCTCAGTATTTTGAAAATATCATTTGCATTGTTTTTTACCATTCAGGATAGCTGTTGAGAAGTTTTTCTGGGATGATATAGGACCTGGTATTTATTCTCAGTGTTCTGAAATTTCTTTTTTATATAACTTAATGTGGGTCTTTTTTATTTTTGACATTTATTTGGCCCTTTCAATATGAAGACTCATATTCTTCAGTCTTAGAGTATTTCCAAAATTATTTTTTTAGTAATTTTTACTGACTTTTTTGTTGTTGTTGCTGTCCTTTCTTTGTTGAACTTCCATTACTTGTTTCTGGCTTTTATATTGATCTTCCAATCCAAAAAATAATGTATATTTCTCTATTATTTTCCAATTGTTTTAATTATTTTTTCTATTTTTGAGATATTTTAAACTTTATTTTCTAATTGTAGATTTATATTTATTTTATTGTATATTATATATTTCATATATATGCATTTTTAAGCTCTTAACCTCTTAGAAATATGTGTGTGTGTGTGTGTGTGTGTGTGTGTGTGTGTGTGTGTGTGTATAGTTAGAGATAGGGTCTCACTGTGTTGCCCAGGCTGTCCTGGAACTCCTAGGCTCAAGCAATCCTCCCACCTCAGCCTCTTGAGTAGCTGGGACTATAGGCTGTGCCACTGTGCTTGGCAGAAATATGTTTATACACACACAAACAATTTTATCCTTGTATATTTTTCCTTTGTATTGCATCTTTTTTCTTGTTATATGGAGAGATTTTCTCTCATCTTTCAGAAAATATTAATTATAATCTCTTGTAGTTTTATTCTACTTTCTGTATTTGGTATGCATTTTTTTGTTTTTGTTTTGTTTTGTGATTGTTTTAATTGGTCTCTCCCTCTTTCATATTGGGGCTTTCCTCAAATGTTTGCTAATCCTTGGCTATTTGTTCAAATTTCAAGGAGAAACACTGAAATGCGGATGGGGGCTCTGTGTTTAGGTGGTGAGTTGGTGAGCTAATTTTTCCATGGAGATGCCCTAATGCTGGTATGTGGTTTGAGAACCACAGACAATGTTACACAGCTACTACTTGGCTCGGACTCATATCTGTTAGACTCTCAAACCAATGTTCTCTTTTCACTTTACCCTATTACCTCTTATAAGTGAAAATATTTCAATGAACCTTTCCCTAATCAATCATAATTACAACTTTTTTTGGTGGTGGGGGGTGATAATCAGGTCAAATCTAGAAAAAGGCATATTTGGGGATTTTTTTTTTCTTCTTCAACATTCCTTCATCGCTTTTGGTCAATTTTTCCAGTAATATCATCTACAGCCACTCTCGGCTGTACCTTACACAACTGGAAGCCTTACTGTTCACACAGATGACGATGTGAAATAAGATGCACACCCCGGGTTTTGTGGGGTATAACTTGCTCAACTGTACATGGTACCTCTGTTTATAACACTTATCTCAAGCTATCTTTTATTTTAGATATTTGTGATCTTGGTTAATCCCACTTTTCTCTTATAAATTCAGCTCAGGGAAACCACACTAAACAAATAAAAATTATATTATAAAATTATACCTACAAATAAAGACTTTGATCATAAGAATTAATCAAAGCCTAATTACAAGTGTCATCTTTATAGAAACATTTACAGTATCTGTGTAAAGTAAAGCAACTAACCTTTATAGGGCGACTTAATCATTTTTATAAACATTCATGTAGTTTATCACCCACCTTGTGAGATCTCTTGCCTCTATAATGAGAATTGGAAGTTCTGCTTTCAAAGGGCTGTGTTTTTTGACCACCTATGAATAGCTGGTGGTCCAAGGTATGTTCTTCACAAGTAGCTACTCTTGTCCTCAGTTCCTCCATCCCTAGACTCCAATACCTCTTCCACTTACAGCAGGTGACCACCGCTTGTGTTGTTGCTCTGCCTCTGTCTTTACTAATTCTTTTTCCCTTTAATCCCCTGGCTCTAAAGTCATCGTCCTTCTCCTTGCTAGGCTATCCTCTCTCCTGGGCTCTTGATTCTCTCTCCTCTTGGGTAGATCTTTGATCCACAGAGTGTAACTTCTCTTGTTTGCATTTTCTTCTACTTAGTGCCATCGTTCCCTTCATTCATACTTGGGAATAACAAAGCCCTTCAATCTCCTAACTCTTCTAGGTACTATGTGTTTTCCTTCTATTTATCACCTAATTATTGAGCAAGTCATTCACATAGATTTCTAGTATGTTTTCACTTCCCAATCACTAACTAATCCTTTAGGGTATGGTTTCCATCACTCTCTACTTTTCTGCAGAAAGTATATTTTCACACACCTCTAAAAGTCTCCCAGTCACCAACTCTTAAGGTTGTCACCTAAATATGTTGGTCTCTCTTTATATTGCTTAAGCTTTTTTAAATCTTTTTATCTTTTTATATTGCTTAAACTCTTTTATGTTTGTTCATTTTTCCACATCTGAGGAATCTTCATTTCCTATTTCCATTTGTTAAAATTCTATTCAGCCTTCAAAACAATCCTACTTGCTACCTACATTCAGAAGACCTTCTTCATTTCCACCACACTGTACTAACATTCCTCTTCTCAAAGTTACTATAGCCTTTTGCCATACCTCATGTGACTTACCCCAATTTATATCATACTCATTCTGTACTCATTTTTTGCCTCCAGTGAGATTATAAACTCCAGAGTGTCAAATGATGACCTACCTAGTTGGCACTCCATATACATTTAATTGAACCAAATCTACTCAAAATAGTAAAATACAGAAAGTTTCTAAATTAGCTCACAAAGGACAGCAAAGCAAAAACAATGTAGTGGTTTTTTAGCTTCATGATTCAAACAAAGTTAACCAGGTTACAGAATAGGTATTCAGATTTCCTAGGTTGAGGCAAATTCCTTAGGAAAGAGCCTTTCTGCCTTTCTGGGCTGAGATGGGTTAGGGTTTTTATTTCCCTTTCCTTAGAAGAAGTGACTAGCTCTTACTTGCTATTGGACACACACACACAAAACCCGTTTCATTTAGCATTAGTGAAGCATTTCAATTAGCCATGACCACAGAACATGGCTTTGGTTGATTAAAACAAGTTAAACCACCAAGATGTGGTCAGACAGAAAGAGTCCCTACCGTTTATTCAGTCACTATGTAGCAGGCACTATGTTTCACACTTTATTTCATTAAATTTTTAAAATCCTAGAGGGCAAGATTTTAAAACAGTGATTTCATTTATAAGTTCTCTATGTTATTATTATTATTATTGCATGCTATAGTTATTTAGTTATCCATCTATTAGATTAAAATTGTTTAACGCTATTCTTCTAGACAGGATGACCACATGGAATATCTAGGAGGCAGAGTGAGCAAAAGCTTCAGGATTTATGGCACTCAAGGTCCACAGATCTTCTATTGTCAGCATGCGAGTACAAAATTTCAAGCATTTGAGGGTCTGGGGAACTTAGTAGAAATTCTTAGAGGGAAAACAAGTCTTAAAATACAGAGTCTTCTAATAGTTCTATAAAATGAATAAATAATGAGGCCAATTTAGGGTTCTTGAAAAATTGTACCCACTCCCTAAGTCCATCACCTCAACTCCCCATCCCTTCCCTCCAATGTCATGGCAACAAGCAGGAGCCTAGATGCTAATGGTGAGCACAGATTGAAAATGCTTTGCTTTGCACATGTGCAGAATTAAAATTACATAACATCTGTCCAGAGCATCATTTCTCAAACTGTTTTCCATTAAGAAAAAAAAAATGTTCCACAATAAAATACTTCTGGGAAATGCTCCAAACTTTATCTCCACCTTGGATATAAACATTGTATACTTAGAACCTAAGAAACTCAGTAGTGGAGACTTGTCTAGCTTTGATTAACTCAGTTTCTCCAAATCTATTTTATCATGACATGCTTTTTTATGTAAACTTATTTTTTACACTTTAGTAATTTAGGAAAACACTGGTTAAAGAATGTGTTTTCACAAAGCCAACCAGGGCAGCAAGAAATGTAGCAGAGGTGAGCGGCCCAGGGAGTAAGAGAGGCTGTGTGAGGTCATGAAAGCAAAGGGGCCTGCAAGGTCAGTGCAGAGTGATTTGAAACCTGAGAGAGGGATCTAGGGACCGGGAATGGAAATATCCTGATTTCAAAAGGAGCTGAGGAAGCTGAATGGAGAAATACACGCAACCCTGGAACCAGGGTGTAAAAGCAATGTGCTCATGTTTTTAAAGCAATCCCAGAAGTAGCTTCTGTGTGAAGCTGTTTCAGTTGGTCGTCTCAATATCCTTGCGTTTAAACCAAGCCAAGTCAATGAGTGAAAGAAGCCAAAGCTGCTTGTATAGAGTCAGCCAGGAAGCCTGAGGTGACTTTTAAATAACCTTAGGATAGCAATTCAGGGCTCTGTAAGCCAGTATTTTGGGGGCAGTTGTGGGATTTATACATTTTATGCTTCTTTATTTCACTTTGTTTCCCTCACTGATTTCAAAATCTTTTGAAAACTGTCAGTCTGCCTGGTAATAAAAGGGCTATATTTTTTAATAAACTGACTCCAGAAATACTACAGTGTGTAGTGGTGTCAGCAGTGGATTTGCCAATTTGATTTCTCTAAAGCTGGTAGAGCTCTGAGATATTCTTGCGGTAACTCCGTTAGACCTGAATTATTTGGAAGAGTTATCTGTCTCCATTCCACAAGGACTGGCTTCCTTTATGTTTCCACTTAGTCAGTGGGCAAAGACCACACTCATGTCCTTAGTTAAAAAGTATACAGGCATCATACTTCAAAATGTACGACACCAGACTTCAAAATTTACTACAAAGCTGTAGTAACCAAAGCAGCATGGTACTGGCATAAAAACAGACAAACAGAACAATGGAATAGAATAAAGAACCTAGAAATTAATCCACATATCAATAAACAACTGATTTTTGACAAAAGTGCCAAGAACACTCACTGAGGAAAGGATAGTCTCTTCAAGAAATTGTGCCAGGAAGACTTAATATCCATACACAGAAGAATGAAACTAGACACTCACTTCTCACCCTGTACGAAAATCAACTCAAAATCGATTAAAAACCTAAATGTAAGACTCAAAATGATAAAACTACTAGAAGAAAACATACAGGAAATGCTTCATGACATTGATCTAGGAAAAGATTTTACTAATAAGACTGCAAAAGCACAGACAACAAAAGCTAAAATAAATAAATGGAGTTATATTAAACTAAAAAGCTTATGCACAGCAAAGGAAACAATCAACAGAGTGAAAAGACTGTTGAATGGGAGAAAAATATTTGCAAGCTATTCATACAAAAGGGAATTAATATCTGGAATATACAAGGAACTCAAGCATTTATCTCTACAGCAAAAAAGAAAAAAGAAATCTGATTAAAAATGGAAAAATGATCTGAACAGAGATTTTTCAAAAGAAGACATACATATGGCCCACAAATATAAGAAACAATGCTCAACACCATTGATCATCAAGAAAGTGCAAATCAAAACCATGATGAGGCATCATCTCACCCATTAGAATGGCTATTTTCAAAAAGAGAGGTAATAACCAATACAGGTGAGGATGTGGAGAAAGGGGAATGCTGGTACATTGTTGGTGGGAATGTAAATTAGTACTTCCACTATGAAGAATAGCACAGAAGTTCCTCAAAAAAGTACAAAAAGAAGTGCCATGTGATTGAGAAATCCCACTATCTGGCATTTATCCAAAGGAAAGGAAATCAATATATCAAAGAGACATCTGCACTGCTATGTTTGTTATAACTCTAGTCACAGTAGCCAAGATATGGAATCACCCTAGGTTCCCAACAATAGATGATTGGGTAAAGGAAATGTAGTGTATATACACAATGGAATACTATTCAGCCATAAAATAGAATGAAATCCTGTCATTTATGGCAACATGGATGGAACTGGGGGACGTTATGTTAAGTGAAGTAAGACATGGACAGAAAGTTAAATAAACACCACATGTTGTCACTCATATGTGGAAGCTCAAAAAAAGTAGATCTCATAGAAGTAAAAAGTAGAACGAAGGATACTAGAGGTTGGAAAGGGTAAAGGGAAAGGAGGGATTGGTTGGGAGATATTTGTTAATGGATACAAAATTATAGCTAGATGGAAGGAATAAGTTCTATTCTTCTATACCACTGTCGGATGACTTATAGTTAATAGTAATGTATTAGTTAATCTCAAATAACTAGAAGGAGGATATTGAATGCTCCCAACACAAAGAAATAATAAATGTTTGAGATAATAGATATGCTAATTATGCTGATCTGATCACTGTACATTACATGTACTGAAATATCATGAGGTACCCCATAAATATGCACAATTATTATATTTCAGTTAAAAAAATTAAAAATCTATGCAGCCATGGAGTATCAATTCACACACACTATCTGTAACTCAAAGTTTTTTACTACGTTTCTACATGTTATATCCTAGGGATTCAATTTTTTAACATGGAATATGTATTTTTAGTGCTAATCATACCTTTATGTACCACATATATTTAAATAAGACTAAAATAGAGGAACATATTTATTTCTCTGTCAATAGACGTCATAGAGTTGTTTTTTTTTTTAATGCTCATACTTTTGGGGGAAAGAACCAAAAAATGGAACTCCTTTTTAAGTATAATAAGACTCTTGGAAAAATTATCCAATATAAGAAGAAAGCAAAAAATAATAATAATAATAACCCACACAACCTCAATTTAAAATGTACTAGTTTGATTTCCAATATAGAATTTGTGTTCATATCTTTATTTAGCAGCATTACGGTTGTTTTTTTCCATTTGCTGTCCTCATAATTTGGTAGTTAACCTTCTTGTTTTTTAAAAAGAAATTCTGCCAAAATATGCTGAGCAAGTTGTTTGTTTCTAAACCCCGAGAAATCAAAAGTAGAAAGTAAACTTTATTATTATGACATTTTAATTATGAGTGCATTTATGTATTTTGCTTTTGATCTTCAGATTAGTTTACGATTTTGAAGTTTAAATTTGTGAACTTGGGGGATAATAATCATTTAACTAAAGAGTGATGCTAACCCACGTTTGTATATAAATAGTTATATAAATAAAGTTATCCCCCAACTTTTCAAAACAATATTCACAATTTACATTCATGTTGTGTCAGGGGTTTTATATATACAATTTCATTCTATTGCCAAATAGCTTGTGACTCTACCGGGTCAAAAATTTCTCTTCCCTCAAGCTCCTCCTCCCCTTTGGTTTGTTTGTTTACTTGTTTGTTTGTTTTTATAAATAAGGAAACTGAAGCTTACAGATAGAAAATTCTCTCTCTATAGCCACACAAATAGTAGGTGATTTATACAGATTGGAAGCTAAAAAATTCATCCTTTTTTCCTGTGACAGTAGGCTCCCTTTCAGTATATAACCAGTCTAACTTAGACTTGAAACAAGTGAAATGAAAAATGTAATTGCTCTTTCCTAAGCTGGTTATTAAACCAAAGAAACACTTTGAATGGGTTGCAGAAAGGAAATGAGATGCCGTTGTTATAGGGTGATAAAACAGTGAGATGGAGTCATAGAACTGTGAGGCCACGTTTTTCTCAACAAATCATTTCCTTGGGCACCTTTAGAGTGACCACTATGTACCCAGCTCAGTGTCACATGCTCGGGATAGAAAGACAGTACGACACGATCCCTGGGCTTGAAAAGGGCATACTCTGAGTAAGTACAATCCACAGATAAACAAGAATCTATGATAGCATGTGGTAAATTCTCTCGGTTCTGCAAAGTTCTATGGGCAACAGCAGGGAAAGATCTGGTTGTGTGGGTCCCGGAGCTTCCCCAGTTTGATATGTATACAGGAGTGGTGGGGAGTAGGGGGATACTTTAAGAAAAAGAAAAAAAAAACCCACAAAAATTATAAATGTAAAGTTAGGTCCAGGGTGTTGTATGGGACCTGTGCAAGGGAGAGCCCACCTTGTTGAGCTTCACAGTAATCTTGGTAATAGAAGAGGGAGGAGGTTGGAGGAGACACTTGATCGGAGTCATCACTGAGGAGAGGAGCTTGCCCAGCAGAAAAACCTGCAGCTATCAGGAACACCTAAGGCTCGCAAAGACAAGAGGAAAAGAAGGAAAATGAATTGGTTCCTTATAGAAAGAGCCTCAATGACACTGCAAACCCTTAACATGTTCCTCTGCCATAGAAATTATAAATTAAATGGTTAAACTTGAGCAACTACAATCTTTTCTTAGTTTTAGTTTTAAAAAGAAAGCTTTTGTTACCTTGTTACCTGCTATGGTCTGAATGTTTGCATCCCTCCCAGCCCCACCCCCTGCCCCCAATTCATATGCTGATACCTGCTAATCCCCAGTGTCATAGTATTAAGAGGTGGGACCTTTGGCAGTGATTAGGTCATGAAGGTGGTGAGATGGGATGAGCAACCTCGTGAAAGAGGCCCCGAGAGCTGGTTTGCCCCTTTCACCACGTAAGGACACATAAAAGGCACCATCTATGAGGTACAAAGCCTTACCAGACATTGAATCTCCTGGCATCTTAATCTTGAACAGCCAGCCTCCAGAACTGTGAGTAATAAATCTCTGTTGTTTATAAATTAGCCAGCTTAAGGAATTTTGTCATAGTGTCTGAACAGACTAAGACATTACCATATTGCAAAACGTATTTTTAAAAAGTTATAACCTCAAAAAGAATTTGTTTTTAAAATGAATTTTAAAAGAATTTGAATTTAAAATAAGTGTGGATGTAAATAACGAGAATATGTGGTTGTGTGTAACAAGGCCTTGTTTAAAAAAGCGTGATGAAGGCAGCACAAATAGGTAGAGGGTGTAGTACCAGGTGTTAATCATAGTTAAGGATTTATAAATTAATATATTTAATCGATCAATACTTATTGAATGTTTACTACATGACAGGCATCATTCTAAGTGCTACAGAAACAACTTTGAAGAAAACAGAAAGAATAAAAATCTTCATTTCATGAAGCCTGTGTTATGGAGAGAAGACTGTCAAAAACTAACAAATAAATGAATAAGAAATATAGAATGTTTTGGAGAAAAATAAATGCTATGGAGAAAAATATAGCAGGAATGGGGGTGAGCACGTGCTGGCAAGGTGAGTGTTGCTGTCTCAAAGAGGGTTATTGAGGAGGCCTCACATACAGAGGGGTGCAGGAGAAGGAGCCAGTCTAGCTAGTGTACAAATGCTGGAGTGTTTTATGAATTTCATGATAAAAATATACTAATAACTGAATTTCAGTGCATTTCATTTGTGTCTTGATATTTACACTTGCATAGCTTTAGACATAGTATACCACTGACTATAACTGAATAATAAGCTGTTATAATTATAACTGATTCATATTTTCTAGATGATTGGAAATGATTCAAGCCAAACAGGTGAATTTCTTTAAAGAGTCAAGTTCTTTAATTTTGTCTGAATTGTTTTCATCAATCTTGGAAAGTAATTCTGTGACTTCCCTGAGTTTTATCTCAAATGTCGTTTTATTCACTGCTGAATATTTTAATAATAGGCCCTGTTCTAGATATTTTAAATCTTAAAGTAAAACATAGGTTAGCTGCGAGCACTCTGCCCTTTGGCATTTACAAACAATTTATACGCTCTTCTCCACATTCCTTTGGGTGTTTGGTGACCTTCTAATGGTGTCCCCAAATTCTAGGCAGCTTCTGATCTTTCCAGAGTTCAGTTATTTCTCCAGCTTCCTGTTTGCCCTGAGAACCCATTTTCAGGTGAGTCCTTTGCATCCCATTAGCTGGACCCATTTTCCTTCCCAGGGCCAGATGTGGTCCCAGTGGTCCCTTATGTTTTATCTCCCAGACAACATTCAGAGTAGGAAATTCTGTCTGCAAGAGCATCTATTAATTTGGGGGGCAATAAAGTTACCCTGCATTACTTTACAGTTCCTTAGAAATACCCATCACCGAAAGTGTCCAGGTGCTGGCATTTCCCGTAGTTCATGGCCACCCAGCCCTTCCACTACACCTGTGTTCTTGGCCCCTCCTGTCTTCTCACACACCCACCTTCTTTCTTCCCTGCTGTCCTTTACTCCAAAATGTCGGTTTATTTTCTTTGTGCCGAAAAGTTCAGCTATCTCTTTGTTCTTCCTGGCAAATTACCCCTTGAGTGTTTCATTTTCTTACATCTGTAAGTGCAAATATTGTCATCTACAAAGAAATCACACACTTCCCTTTTTTCTCTCAGTTTTGAATTTTAACAATCATTTTCCTGCCTGCTATACCTACTATAACTCTTCAAAACAAGAATTACTGTTTTTGTTTTACAGAGGAGGAATCTAAAACTTAAAGAAACTCAGTATTTTGCCCAAGGCTACATAGTAGGTTCTAAGTTTATCTGTTCCCAAGCTCCACACACTGTGGGCTCTGTGCACCACGCAGGAAAGCTATGGCCAGGCAAAATGGGCAGCCCCCTTAGCCAGGATGCTGGAAGAGAATGTGCTGTCTTGTTGCTGTGCATCTGGAATAGTTTGAGCAGATCATGGATGGCATAAAGAAACTGGACTCATTTTAGGAAAGTGTTACTTAAATAATATAGTAAAGTGGATGAAAGGCCATCTTGCATATGATAACAGATTTTTAAAATAGGAATCCTTGAAGTAGAGAGATTACAGTGGTTACAAAACTGTAGAATCAGAAATGCTGTGAATAGTGTGAACATTAACTTTTTTCTAGATTTTAACACTGTATATTAAAATCAATATGTGGAAGTTGGGATAAAGCTTGAGAAGTTATAGTTAGATCCAAATTTAAGGAATACTATATTACTTGGCAATTAATAACTTTGATAACCTCAATACTCCAAACAGTGCTATGTGTTTTCCCAGCAGTTTTTAAACTTTTAATTTTGATTAAGGTCTCACATGATGAAGTGTAGCCTGACTCTTCAAAAAAACATTCCCCAAATGAATTACTGATCTGGCTAGTAATTTCTACTACTATATGTTAGTATATATAGGCAGCTTCCCTAATCAAATGGGAAATATTTTTCCGCAAGTTAAATTTTCTACTTTACTAAGTATTTCAATACAGAAAAAAGTTTCTGTAAAACCATCTAGACAGTTTTAACACATTTTATGTAACACTTGGTGGTGTTAACAATAGGTCATTGTTCTGGACTTCATTTAGGCATGAAGATGAGCAGTGATTTCTAGGATCTAGTAATTTACCAGAGACTCCTCAGTGTGTGAAATTCTTGTGCCTTAACCTGTACCAATAATTAAATCAAGGCATCCTTTGAAGTAAATGATGAATCTCAAACAGAAAATACATTTTTCCTAAGTCCGAGATAGTATGAGTTATCTCTTGATACATAACAAATCACCACAAACTTCCAAGCTTACATGGTTGCTGTCAGGATTTAATTTCTCAAGGGTTGGTGAACTGAGGTCCTCAGTTCCTCCCTGGCTGTTGGCTGGAGGTCACCCTCTCAATTCCACACAGCCTCTCAGTTTGGTGGCTTGCCGCATCAAACACAGCAAGGGAGAGAGTATATTAGCAAGACCAAAGTTACTATCTTATGTAATTGCATCACAGAAGTGACATTCAGCCACTTTTGCTATAGTCTGTATGCTAGAAGCAAGTGGCTGGGCCAGTGTACTCCAATGGGAAGAGAATAGGCAAGACTGTGACTTCTAGGAGACCACGATCATCTAGGACCATCTTAGAGCTTAGTCCCCACAGAGACAATGAAACGTAGGGCATGCTCCAGGACAAGCACAAAAGGAAAGGCATTTTACACTCTATACTCTTTGGCAATGCCCCCCCCAAAGGTGAATTTCTCAATATAAGTAAAATAATGATGTACTATGAGAGTAGAAAAATAGAGCTGGGCACGATATACATGCCCAGCAATTGTTGGTTGCTTCACTGTCTTTACATGTTATAAGACATATGACTTCTAAGATTCTAGAGGTTATCTGGACCTGGCAGGACCACTCAAAAAGCCATTGATATATCCTTGATATCTGTTTCATTATCGTTGTGTTTTTGTTGTTGCTTTTGCTATTGCATTCTACAGAAACTCGCCTGGCAGTTAGATCTTTCTGTGTCTTATTTTCTTTATCTATATCATTGTTCATTTTTTTAAAAATGTCCCTTTCTTACCTCACATGAATATTAAAAATGAATACAAGGCATCTAAAATTACTTTAAGCTTAAAAATGAGACCCTAAACATAGCGTTTCCTAGATTATTCTAAAAATGATAAAAATTATTATATAGGTAAAAAATTGTTGAAATCATTTAAAAAAATGTGATGGTAGTAAACCTCAAATGCACACTTAGGTCTCTATCCTGGAGTTGCTTACCTATGTATAGGTTTAGTAAACAGAAGAGTGACCTTTCAAAATGATATTTGAGAGGAGAAATACAAACTGACCACTGTGTGGTCATCTAAGCCAGGAGCTTACACCCACGCACTCCCCACCACCGCAGGGTACACACAAGGCTGGAGCTCTTTGTGCTCTGCCTTTGGTCACTCTGGGGACAAATTCTATTAACAGCTTTGCCTTCAGCATGATGTTGGTTGTGAGAACTGAACACCGGCTTGTCCCTAGTAAGGGATTTTACTATGTCAACATTCTAATTAGCATCCACATGGAAGGTGCCTGTTATTGTTGGCTTAGTGGCCTCTGTAATCCTGACAAACCATTCGATTGAAGAGTACTGTTGATGTAGTGTATAGCAGCCTGTGGCTTTCTTTGAAAGGGTATATTAAAGCTGGATCCAAATTACAAATGTTTAACCTGGCAAACAGCACTATGACCTCTAAAACAAATATTGTGTCATTAATATAGCAATGTCCACAGATGGAATTGGCAACCTAAAATGTGCTGTCTGTAAACATTTTCAAATTATATTTGAGGTCCTTAATTAACCCCATTAGGCTTACAGATTGAAGCAACCACTCAAATCAATATAAAAGAACAATTTACTAAAGACAGAGATTCGGTTATTTTTTATATATTATGAATTCCCTGGACTCTGTGGTTTTCAATCAGATTTAATATTATTTAAAATTTATCTTTTTTCCCTAAGAGGTCAAATTTTTAACATGTCAGAACAAAATGAAATTAAGAATAATTGAACTATCATTGAATCATGAAGTAAATTTAGAGTTGGAAGTGACCTTAGAGTTCGTGGATGCCAACCCCTTCAACTTACAGATGAGAAAACTGAGATCCAAAGTGGCTAAGTGACCTAGATACAAGTTGAAATGAAGAACCACAATTGTGGTTATTATGCTCAATAAATTATCTACATATATATTAAAAAATTTTTATCATGGACTTTTAAATCAATGGGTTAGAATTTTCTTTCCAGCAACTAATATAATAAGCTAATGGTTGCTGTTTTAACCCTGTGTCATCTAAAATTATACTACAGAAATAAGTTATCATTATTGTGAAAACAAGGGATGGTGCATACAGGTACTAATCACCTGGAGACGTATACACGTGCTTGTTTTATATTGCTCTTTCCATCTGAGATTGATGAACTAATTTGGATCATGATCTCTTCCCTGTTGTCAGAAATGTTTTTCTCGCTGTGATAAAGATTGTTAAGAGAGTCCTGTGGTTTCTTGTAGTTGTTATCCATGTGCATAACTTGGCATCACTTTCTGCTCTGATTTTTTATCTCCTGGACTATCCAGCATTGGCTTCCTTTGCACTGGGCTAGTTGATCTCCAACTGTGGTTTCCCAGAAGACTTCGACGGTACCCCACGATGTGAAGTTGTGCTTCAGTGTTTCTTTAAGAAGCGTCTCTTCTTTCTGCCTGCCATCATCTTGACATTTGATGATCCACTTTATTTCACAATGCAGCAGCTGTCTGAAAACCTCCTGCCCTGCATTAGCAGTATGCCCACGTGGTCTGCATTTCATTGCAGTGGGCTTTGTTTCCACAATGTATAGCGTACAACAGTTTAAATTCCCTTCTCCACTCATTCATTCATTTATCATCCAGGCATTAAAAACAAAACAAAACATCAGTGAGGACTTACACAATTTTGATCAAAACACTATATTTAAAAATCAGAAGTGAGTCATGGGTGGGGCTGGGGGAGAAGACCATTAGATTGTTTTGTAGGACAACACATAAAAAAAAGGTCTCAGCCCCTGAATGCTCTACATATCTCAATTTCTGGATCTCATACTGCTTCATCTATCTCTTTTTTTTTTTTGAGACAGAGTCTCTCACTCTGTCATCCCAGGGAGAGTCCAGTGGCATCATTGTAGCTCACTGCAGCCTCAGACTTCTGGGTTCAACGATCCTCCTGCCTCAGCCTCCCAAACAGCTTGGGACTATAGGTGCACACCAGGATGACTTGCTAATTTTCCTATTTTTAGTGGAGACAGGGGTCTCACTCTTGTTCATGCTGGTCTCAAACACCTAAGCTTAAGTGATCCTCCCACCTTGGCCTCCCAGAGTGCCAGGATTACAGGCCTGAGCCACTGTGTCCAGCCTATTTTTTGAATCAGTTTGAACAAAAGTCATGTCAACATATTACTTCAAATATTCTTAAAAAGACAGCGTTTGGGAAAATGTATTCAGGAGAAATAAATGTTCCCCTAGATTTTCTCAGTATCTGCTTCTCAATATCTGGGTATAGCAAAATAAATAGCCAAAACCCAAAAACCAAACAAGCAGGAAAAACAAACTAAAAGAGAGTTCCTGACTACAAGGAGTTCTTCATGGCAAAGGAGAGACAGAAAGCTTGACACACAACTACAAAGGCACATACGATTGCAAAGGTTGCTATGGAGCATGGGGGTGGAAAGAAAAGGACCAGTAAGCCAGGTATTGGATAGTAAAGTTTAACAACATGAGCAAAAGTGGGAGGGGTATTCCATGTATCTAGAGCAGTATGTGCAAAGGTACAGATTCATGAAGAAGCATGGCATATGGATTCTGAGCAGGTTGGCGTTGCTAAAGATGAGGCATCAGGGATGGGCAGGAGGAGTTAGGCTGGAGGGGGGGGTGCCACCAGAATAGCTTGGTGGGCAATGCTAAGCAGTTCGGATTGCATCCTGAAAGCAAAGGAAAATCACTGAACAATTTTTAAACACCATTTCCTGATCATTTGTATTTTTCTGATTTATAAAATATTTACTGTAGGAATGTTGAGAAATATAGAAAACTAGAAATAGAAAAAAAATCACTCATTACCATACATTGAAAGAAAAATCAATTTTTAAATATATTTCCTTCTAGCATACCTTTCTGTTTATATTTTATATAGCTATATATTAAATTTATCATACAATTTAAAATCATTTTAAGATTTGCTTTATTCTCTTAATGTGTTAGCATTTTACCCTCCATTAAATATGTGTTGAAACCATAATTTTTAACATTTTGATTTGGCTTTACATAAAATTATTTCATCATCCACTTATTCTTGGTGGTTGCATTTTTCCCAATTTATCATCATTATACATGAGTATGGCCCAGATGTCATCTGAGGGCTTCCTTGTCTTTTAAGGTCTTGGTTGAATATACTCGGAGGACTGCTACTTCCATGGCCCGTAGCAGACAAAGTCCTCTTCAAGATTCCTGAGTATTCCCTGGGGCTCTTTTGCACTCAGAGTAGCGATTCTGTAGTGTGTCTTTCAGTGGGTCTTCAAGGTCAAACTAGTAAATATTTTCATGGTATCACTAAGAAATCATGTGCCTTTCATTCTCATGGTCTCACTTATGTACAGGGAGGTTGTCCAGGTGTTGTATGACATGAGATGATAGTGAACAGAATGTTTGCTTGTATAATCTTGGCTTTAAAAAAATTTTTTTTCAGGTTTAATTTTGAATACAATAAAGATTAATAGGCACAACCCACAGAAACAAAAGTCCTCCAGGGTCCTCAATTCCTTTTAAGTGTGTAAGGGCTCATGAAATGAGAAAGTTTGAGAAGTGCCATCTTAGTGCAATAAAGCATTTTTTTCAAAACAAGAAAATTCTGTCTCTAAGAGTTAATGTGGTGTCAACTCTTAGGTTTTATCTACACCAATACATAATATCTTACCTTTGCATAGGAATGAATAATGAAGGGTGTGGCGTACTCATGTTTCTGCTTTAGAAATTTAGTTGGGAATATGCTGAGAAAACATGCAGAGAGGCCAGTTGGGAGGCTGTTTTGTAAACCAGGTGAGAATGAATGAGGCAGTATCAGAGCAGTTGCCATGGAGCAGGACAAATGAGATGTAGGAGCAAAGGGCAACGCTATGCAGCTTTATTGTCTTCATTTTGCAGAGGAAAAAACAAACAAGGGGGCAAAATAGTTAAGTGATGGCCAAGTTGGAACTTGAACTGGCTCTTCTAACCCCACATCTCTTTTCCTTTCTACTAAAACCAGAAATCATCAAGTCCTCACTGTCCTTGAAGAAATACATTTATTGTTGGCATGGACACAAACATGATGCAAATCTAACAACTCACTGTTTCTCAAAGCCTTGTGAAATTATATTCACTATTCTATAACTCCCATAACAAATTCACTTACTCAACAGATGTTATCTATGTAGACCAGTGAGTTTGATGATGTGGTTCTCATTCCCTCTCTTTCTCCTCTCTCTGTCTCTGTCTCTTTCTCTTTACTTATTATTATTGCTTATGTAGCAGTATTAGGTTATGGTTATGACTGAAGCTTACTGGCTTTGCATATATAACCTTCTTATGACTTCTTGGGATTTGTATCACTATTTTGTTTCATAACAGCTTGTGTCTGCCCTTTGAGAACAATCCTTTGCAGAAGAAAACAAGAACAAGTTTGGCTTTGTTCAGCAAAATTCTGTGGGGGTGCTAATTATGAGGTCTGGCATCTCTTAGAGCTATAAAGTCACCTCCAAATATTAGTTTGTGGTTTCTTGGTTAGAGTAGTTCTCTGTAGTGATATGGAAGCTATTGATTTGACTTGGACTTTATGAAGATAACAAAAGTCATTAAGTAACGTCCACAGAATACTAAGTGCTTGCTACCCCCACTGCCCTTTTTGGAGGAATATCTTCCTCTGAAGTCTTCATTATCCAGTCATTGTTTTCATTTAATTATTTATTACATATTCATTTCCACTGAATTAATATTAAGGGGAAAAATTGTGAACTGCTGTGTGCTTGTTCTATTCTATAGTTCTGAACTATAGTAGAAATATTTCCAAAAACTATAATGTCTTTCACATTTTATAGTTAATAACATTCTTAAACCCTGTTTAAATAATCTATTTCTGAGAAGAAAGAAAATAATTTTAAAAGATCACAAAAGTCAAAGAAGAATTGCAGAGAAACATGTCTATGTTTTTATTTTTTCTTAATATATTCTATTCTTTCCAGAATTTCTGAGAATGAACCATGTGCATGCACTGAAAACTTAACACATTGTAATATTTCTCAACATGAATAATTATCAAAAATATATGTTCACCAACACTGGAAGCAAATGGAGCTTAAAGCTAGGCAGAAACAGTAGGAAAATGAGAAAAGGGGAGAGTTTTATTCTTATTACACTGTTAAACATATTGTTCAACAAGGACCCTATATATTATTGAAAAAATCAAAGTTGAGAATACAGAGGTAATTTTTTTGTAGGGGGAAAATTTATCTTTTTCCACAGTTCACCCTTCATTTCAAGTGATACTTTTCCAGAATCATCTTCAGATAGGAATTTTTGTTTTATTTTAATATTGTCAAATTTTACCTCAGGTCTAATTGTTCATGGTCTAACTTCTTTTGTTCTGAATAAGGGCAGTTTTTCATTAGATTCCTAGTAAAGTTTCACTTTCCTTGAATACTACCTCCGAAGTCAAACTTGAAGACATATAAATGCCAGTCATTCTACAGTTTAGAACAAAAATCTCTGTAGTTCAAGAATGTACAGTGGAACCAAGGAAATATTATAAGATAGCGTGATGGGCAATTTTCATGTTCTTAGCCTGAAACATGGACCAATGTTATGCAAACACTCTTAAATTCCCTTAGAATGTGTCTAAATCCCCATGATGGTAGCAGAAGAGGTGTATTGAAGAGGAATTGGAGATGAACTTGGGTGTGTTATCATGAGCTTATAAATATGTATAATAACAAGATTATTTCAGACATTACAATGATTCTTATCAGATTTTGAGATATATTTTTTAAAGTTATAAGAATTTATGAAATATGTCCTCCAACTTTGTTTAGGGAAGAGGTTCACAGAGGTTTTGATTCCAATTTGAGCTACACACACAAGTGCTGGCTCTGTGAGGAACAAACTGTGGCCCTGGGACAAAAGGGTTTAGATCACTGACCACTGTAGGACATATTATATATTTGGTTATTTATATTTATTTCCTGTTTCTATACTCCAAAATGTAAACATAGGGCAAGGATTTTATCTGCCTTTTTCACTGCTAGAGAATACCTCCTGGCACATAATGAGTGCCTCATAATTATTTCTTAAAACAATAAATAAATTGATTTTCCACTTAGTACCTCCAGCCCTTTGCCTGTCCACCTCCCTTCTATTGCCCAGGTCCATTTATAATTTTCCTTAGTATGCTCCTCACAGCAGACACTGTAAATGCAAACTGGGAGCAATAAATAGACACCTCGCTTAGTGGATTCACTATTTAGGTCCTGCACTAGTATATATTGTTTTCTAGATCATAAGAAATACTCACTATTCCCTTAGAGAAGCTTCTAAGTCCTTGTCCCTCCTTAGGAGGAACAATGTCAGTGCAACCATGGACTCTGCATAACTGTGTCTTTCACTGTGATCTCCTAAGACCCTTGTTCTTCATGACAAGGAATTGTTCGGTGGGTCTTTTCAAGCTTTAGAATTTTCCCCTGTTCTCCCAACCCAGAACTACACCTATTCCCTCCAGTTCCCTCTATTCAAATTCTATTGCTCCTTTAAATAATAGCTGAAAAATAATTTTAGGAAATCTTTTTTGATAGTCTTCATGTAGATAAATTTTTTTTATCATTTTCTATTCCCGATGGCTATTTATACCTCTCAAATGGCATTTTCCCCTTTCAACAGTATTTTTTATGTGTATCTCTCAGGTTCTACTAGGATCCCTGAAGGGAGGACAATGTCTGCTTATCTTTTGATAAGTGAGCGACATCTGTGTTCTCATGGAGTTTAGATTCTAGGGCGGGGGGAGGTATAACTAAACCAATAAAGTAGTAAGAAAGAGACATGGCATGTTAGTAAGTGCTCCACAGAGAATGAAAATGAGGTGGCATGAGAAAGGGCAACTCGTAGTTAGTGGTCAGGATGGTGACACGGGAGCTGAGACCAGACTGGCAGGAGTCACCCAGCTCTGAGCAGCCCTGGAAAAGGAGCATTCCAGGGGTGAGGAACGAGTCCTGTCCTACCAGGCCTTCTGTGGGAACCCACTTGGTGGCCAAGGAACTGAGAAAAAGGCAGTGTGGCTGGAGCACCTCTGGGAGGAGGAAGGTGAAATAGCGTGAAGTGTGAGGGTAACAGGGACCAGATTATGCAGGAGTGTGTAAGCCAAGACAAGGAGTTTGAATTTTTTTCTATAAGGGAAGCCCTCCAAGGGCACTAAGCAGGGGAAGGATGTAATCAGATTTGTTTTCTTAATTTCCTTTCTTCCTCCTCCCTCCCTCTCTCTCTCTCTGTCCTTTCTTTTCTGGCTCCCTCATTCCCTCTCTCCTCTCTTCCTTCCCTTTTTTATTTCTTTTGTCTGTCTATTTTGTAAACATTCTGACCATATGAAGAATAGGTGGCGGGAGGGGCCAAGGCAGAGCTGGCAGGAAGCTGGTGCAGGCAGCCTTCACTGTTCCTGGCACATAGTAGCTCAATGCAGTAAAAATAAATACGAAAGCAATCAAATAATCATGTAAAGCTGTTTAAACAATAGCACACCAATGTTTGTCTTCTTTATTCACAATAGGCCCTTTCAGCCACAACAAATATTGAAAACAAGATGCAATGTGTGTTCTTGCATGTGTTTCCCACCACAAAACACTCCCTAAGGGCATGGGTTTTTGTCTGTTTTGTTCATTGTTGTAGCCCAAGTGCCTGGGAAAGTTTGTGGCACATCGTGGGGGCTCAAGGAGTATTAGTTGAATTAACAAAAGTATATATTTTTGCCCTTTTCCTTTCTGAAATTCTATTTGCTTCTGACAATTTCTCCAGTTTACCAAATGGGGTTAAAGTACGTACAAAGGGTAAGAAATTTTTGAAACTATATCCTTGCCTCCCACCCCATAATAACACATTTTGGACAGTGACTAGATCATGGTCCCAGTGCCCTTTGCCCTTGTGTAGTAAAGCTTCTATTAGCTTAGGTAGCGAATAAATGTATTTTTTTCCCATAATGTTTGTTTTTATTTCAATTACCACTATTTTCTTTTTTCTTCCTTTATTTTTAGTTTAACATCCTTTCCACAAATATTGGAAATCCTAGCCATTTTCTGAGATTCTTCTCTTGAACTTTTATTTCTCCTTTCCAGTCGCGGCAGCAACTTCAAAGGGACTTGATGAGTTCCATATTTTCATTAGGAAGCCCTTCCCAGAGGTAGTGATTACAGAAAAAAACAAGGCTGTACATTGTTAATATGCTTTTCTCTGTTTGGAGCCTTGCTAGAAAAGTTTCTGGTTCAATAGTATAATTCTAACTATAATCTTGGGCAACTAGGAAAATCAATTACTTATAAGATGTCAGTAGCTAAAGGCATGTAACTATAATGATGATTAGGGAATTAAATCATTCAAGGAAGCTCTGCAGCAATTAACCCAAAAAGAGTTTCATTTTAAAATAGCATCACCTATAGTGCACCTACTGTGTGCAGGGTATGATATTCAAAATGATTGTATGCGTATATTTATGTGTTTCATTTTAATAAGTTTACTTCTTTGTAACTATTATTTTTTACAAATTTAATTTTGTTTGATTATCATCACCTACAAATAGAAGACACTACATCTACCTTACAGGCACTTACAATTCCTACAGGTAAATGGAATACACACACACACACACACACACACACACACACACACACACACAGACTGCCTTAACAATAAAAAATAAAAAAAACAAGAAAGCCTTCAGAGTGATTGTTATCAAAAGGATAGCAGAAGGCAGAACAAAGATATTTGAAATGCTGGAAACGTTTTTTTCGAGAAATATTCCTTGAATCAAATTTCTATAATCAGTGGAAGTCAAAGATGGAATTATTCAACCTTTCAGGGTAAAATTAAGAATTTATCAGATGTCAATAAGTTAAGAAGAAGAGGATGATGAAGGAACTTCCAAGGAAAACTGGTAGATAATCAACTTCGTAAGCCACATGGCTACTACCCTGAGGCCTGCCGGGAGCTCCTGTGAGGGAGCTGGTGACCACACTGAGGGGGTGGGTACAAGGCTCACAGGCCACCAGCAGGAGGAGTGTCACCTATGCCTGGGAGAAGGCAGCCGTCCAAACCAGCAAGGCCAAGAGGCACATTTACACTTCAGTCCAACCCAAGCTAACTAAAGTCACTGCTCAGGGGCACCAACCTGAGAGAAAGGGTGAGGAAGCAGAAGGATCCATTGATCAGCGTGTTCAGGTGCCCTGGCCCTGATCCCGACAGGAAGACTAGAAATAGTCCAGGGTAGAGAGGCAAGAGGAGCAGATGGAGAGGTTGTGTGTCTACTGACAGGGTCGGGGCTCAGGCCTGGACATGGATCCAAGCCAACATCTAAAATGAACAACAGGAATGAAGGCGGGAACCCAGTGGGACAGAATACCCTCAGTGGTATGGTTCCTGCAGAGAAGCCACAACTGATGCTGTTGATGCTCTCACAGGTAATCTTGCATTGAAAGCTTGTCACTACAACTACCTTCTAAAGATACTTGGTGTAGATACAGCAGGCCATTCCAGACCGCTTTCAGCAGTAAGAAGGACACTGACATATTTGATCAGCTCTAATCTACATTGGGGCAGTGTTCTGCTTGCAACCAGATGGTCATTATCACTTGCAGATGGGCAGGGCTGCAGTCACAGAGGCTTGACATTGGACGTACTAAAGGACTCCTGTAGAATCGTAAGCAAGTCTACAGAGGGATGTCATTTCACTCTAAGCAGGATGACTGGGGTGGGGAGAAGTTGGGGACTGAGACTAGAGCTGGGAGGTGCAAGAGTGGGGTTGTGAGCGAATGAACAAAGGCAGTGATATGGGAAATGAAAAAAATTGAAGAAAAAAATCTGTCCTCTTCCCTCAGTGATTGGGCAAAGCTGTGACTTAGAAATCACCTCTAAAAAAGACTTGTGAAGCCACTTCCACCTTAAATAAGAGGGGACACACATCCCCAGTGTGCAGAGGACTGAGGAGCTCCTTCCATATCATCCAAGGCATTTATCTCAGAAGGAACTTCCTTTTGATCCTCAAACTGAATTTCTGTCTTACAGAAATTCTACGTGGTCTACATGGGGACTAGGTTCTGGCATAATCTCTGAGTGTCTCTCAGAAAAAAGTAAGTCACATGAAAGAATTGTTATTAATATGAACTAGAGTTCTGTCTCCCAAAACTGAAGATTATTAAAGTTCTTTAAATGATCATATGAGAAATTACATCAGTGAGGCCAACCAGGCAACTAATTTCTTCCTTGCGGTGGCAAAAAACAAACTCTTCTTTATAATTAACATGAGTGTGCCATATTCCATTTAAGCCTTCTTTGTTGTGAAATATCACACTTGATCATAGACAGAGAGTCAAGAAGTTATGTGAAATATCATACGTATAAATGTATGTATATAGTATTTGAATTTTGTATATATACACATATGTGTATACGCATATATAATCTAAAGAATAAAAAAAATACTAATACTTATTATCCCCACCCAACTTAAGAAATAGAATATTATCCACAGGTAACCACTATCCTGAATTATTCACAATTCCCTTCATTTGTTTATAGTTTACCATTTGTTTTTATCTAACATTAAGTTGCTTTGCCAATTTTTTACTTTACATAAATAAAATGTTTTATGTAGTATGTGTTCTTTTGCTAAACATTATGAACATTTTTATGGCTCAACATTATGCTTTGCAACTCAGCCATGTTGCTGCCTCTAGCTATAATCCCCTCAATATCACAGTCGTCTACCATTCCATGCAGGGAATACACTGCCATGTATTTATGCATTCCAGTGCAGGGCATTTGGCTTTTTTCTTTTTTCCTTTTGTTATGAAAGAATGATGCTTCTCTGAATACTCTTTTACGTGCTTCCTTATGTTCATGTGAAATATTTTCTCTTAAACTAAGAGTCAAATTTGTGGTTACAGAGTGTGCATACTATGCCTTACCTGATAATGCCAAATTGTTTCCAAAGCAGTCATCCAATTTGTACTCCCAAAAGTGGTACATGAGTTCCCTTTGATACATATTCTTACCAACACTTAATATTGACAGATCTTAATTATTTTTTCAATCTATTGTATGTCATATTTCATTGTCATTTAATTTGCAGTTCCTTGATTAATCTATATTCTTTATTAACATTAAGCTGAACATCTTTTAGTGTTTTTTTGTTGTAACTATGTTCTCCTCTATTTTACCTAGAAGTTCCTAAAATCTACCTTTTATATTTAAGCCCTTGATTGCTTGATCTACTTGTAATTTATATTTTTGTTCACCTTTCAAATTCCAGACTAAAACATCTCAAAAAAATGAAACTTTGGAATTCAAACACTATGTGAATAGCTCCTTATCAAATCTTCTAAACAATGCATCAGTCATTTCTACATTATATGTGCAAAGTGGCATTTGGCCTTGACTCGATTGCTTGCAGTAACAGGGAAATCACCATTTCAACTAGTGTAAGTTTCTTTTTGAAGATTAACTGGTATCTGTCTCTAACAGAGACAAATGACTAGAGTTTTTATTTCTGGAGAAATCCCAAAGACAACTGTGGTATGATTGCAGAAATACCTCTGATTGTCACATTTTCCTGTGTCTACATCCCTTGCATCTCTACTCATCAAGGAGTGGAGACTATTTCCCCCAACTTACACAGACTTTGACAAATAACACCAGAAGTGATGGTGCACCAATTATGAGTCTTGGCTTCAAGAGACTTTGTGTTTGGGCTGGCTCCCTTGGGACCCCTGACACACCATGAGAAGAAACCCAAACTAGCATGCTGGGATGCTGGGAGATTAGAAACCACCTGGAGCAGAAGTACATCATCCCCACACCCCTACCCCCATCCTAGACCAGCAACCCATAGCAGACCCAGTTGCTGATTGTGGACACATGAAGAATTGCAGTGCTGATCCCCTGAAACCAGATATGCCCATCGGAGACCAACCTAAATTGACCTGTGGAAGTGAGAGCTAAATAAATTGGTGTTTTAAGCCATTAAATTTTGAAGTAGTTTATTATGGAGCCATAGCTAACTGATATAAACATGAATTCCCTTTCTATATGGCAACACTTACACCTGTCAGAAAAATACCATTTAATTCAATAGCATTTTGCTTCAAATTTGATGATACTATCCTCTATTCATGTCATCATGAATGTCTTTGAATGAATAAGTAATTGGCAGCTATAAAATTCATAAATCAATATCAAAGCAGATACCACAGTAATAATCAAAGTAAAATAGAGTCCCATAGATGAAGAATCAAAGCACACATATTGAATTGATAGAATTGTCTTTAAAATAAGATTAGAAATGTGGTAATTATGTGCCACTCTAACATTAATCCTATGAAGTTGGTAAAACTATTATCACCCATTTTACATATGAGATGACTGAGGTTTAAAGAGATTAAATAACGTGTAAAAGTTCACTGAGCTAGGAAGTAGGCAGAGCACAAATCAAATGCCAAGTCTATCTGATCTCAAAGTTACTACTTTGACATTTACTACTGTGCTAGAGGTTCTCAGTCCTGGTGATATATCAGAATTATCTGGAGAAGCTTTTTTAAATGTCATATCCCAGACCTCTTCTGAGATAAATTACATCAGCACCTCTGGGATTTTGCAGGGAGATGGGTTATTGGTGAGCTTTTGTTTTCGTTTTTTAAACTCCTCAGATGATTATCAATGAAAAGCCAGAGTTAAACCCCACTGCATTATGCTTTGCACTCACAAGGAAATTGCTAATGCTTAACCCCGGCTAACTCCAGAGTCACTTGCATCTCATTTCCATTCTGTGGATTATTAGTATTATTTAAATACAGCTTCAATCTTTCAAAAAACATCTAGCTGTGAAATGGAATCAGAATTTACAAAAGCACCTTTGAATCATGTTGATTCCACACTTGAATGTACCACAAACTTGCTTACGCAATCTCAAGTAAATCCTTTAATCCCACAAAGTGACAGCATCCTCATGGACACAGTAAGTTTGGAGTTATTTCTCATCCAAGACCTCACAGGCTTTTAAAAATGTAACATGATTCTAAAGAGATTCTACAATTTTTGTGGGAGCTTTTAATTGGCAATAGACTAGCAGTTTACCACTGAAAGCAATCAAGTAAGGATTGAAGAATCAGTGAATTTTTTGTATTTCACTGCCATCTATTGGATTTCAGCTGTTATTCAAAATGTCTTGGGTTTTTCATATAGAGATCGATTCATGTTAAACAGTCCCATACACTTTGGAGATGAAGGCAAGTGTGCTTTTGAGTAGAATGAGATTTCCTTCTATTATTGTCTAAGACTGAGTCTATTGAAATGACCAAATATTCCATTCAGGAAGTATATCTAGGGACATCCATTCTTACTATCTATAATTATTAAGGTTTATTCACTATGAAGGACTAAGAATAAAATGATAGGATTATGAAAATTTAAAAAATACCAGCCAATGATCTTCTAAGTCACAATTGAGCTGAAATGTGCTAATAATGTGTTTATATATTCAAGTTAATGATAATGCATAATAGTGTAGGCAGATTTGCCAATATTGGTACATACATTTTTATTCTTTTGGGAAGATATGAATAAGGACTAGAGATTTGAACAATGGAGGGGATCAAAATCTTGAGAAATATTTAAAAGCTTTAAATATACTTTTTTTTGCATATGCTAGCATACTTCAGTAATCTTCAATTTGAGAAATGTCATGCAGCAGTAACCTGGACTCTGTCAGAAACTACAAACTACAATAAAAACTTTTTTATATTTTTGCTGTACATTTTTCAAAATTATGATACCTTCTGAGAATAATAGAGCATTATTCTTAAAGCTATATTGTATATAATATTCAACTGTCCCCAGAATTTTATGAAAAAATTTGGATATTAGTTGAAATACTTTTATAGGGAACATTTACTGGAAACCTTGTTTTAATCATTAATATTTTACTATACTTGCTTTGTCATATATCCATTTCTCTATCATTAATCTATATCATTTTCTCATTTTAATGTAGACATTAGTATGTTTCTCCCTAAATATTTCACTATTTTTATCATTAGCTAGAGTTCAATAGTTGTTTAATTTTGTGTGCAATTTACATACAAGATGCACGAATAGTAAAGGCAAATTTGTTAAGTTTTGACAAATAAATACACCTGAGTAATGCAAGAAAATTTTCTCACTGTCTTTCTCCTGCAATCCTCTATCTTTAAACAAAGGAAACCACACATCTGAATTTTTCCATCATAAATTGTCTACTTTTTGTTCTTATGGATTCTATTGTCTTAGTCTATTTTCTGCTGCTATAACAGAAAACTTGAGACTAGGTAATTTATGAAGCACAGAGATTTACATCTTGCAGTTCTGGAGGCTGGGAAGTCCAGGACCGAGGGGCCCACATCTTGCAAGGGCCTTCGTGTTGTCATCCCATAGCAGAAGGAAGATGGAAAAGAGAACAAGAGAGAGAGGGAAGAGAAGGGGGCCAAACTCATCCTTTATCAGGAACCCACTCCTGCAATAGCAGCATTAATCCATTCATGAAGGCAGAGGCCTCATGACCTAATCACCTCTTAAAGGTCCCACCTCTCAACCCTATTGCATTAGGGATTAAAGTGTCCAACACAGGAACTTTGGGGGCCACATTCAAACCATAGCATTCATATAGAGACATAAGGCATGTGCACTGTTATATTCTACTATTCCACTCAGCATGGTTTGGGGATTCATTTATGTTTTTTGGTTTTTGTTTACTTTTACTAGGAGTTGGTTCTCTTTGTATTGCTGAGTGCCATTCCCTTGTTTGAATATTTCACAGTTTGCTTATATGGTTTTTTTGTTGGCTATTTCCAATTTTGGACTATTTAGGCTAGAGCTGCTAAGAATGTTGCTGTACAAAACTTTTTGTGAAAATGTGATTTCATTTTTCTGGGGTAAATATATATGAGTGAAAGTGCTGGGTTTTAGAGGAGAGGTAATTTTAGTTTTTAAGTAATTATCACATTTTCCAAAGTAGTTGTATTATTTTATAGTTCTACAAACAATGTATGAGAGTTCCAGTTGCTCTAAAATTTTGTCAATGTTTAGTATTATTGGTCTTTTTTAATTTTAGCTATTCTGGTTGGTATGTAATGGTATCTCATTGTGGTTTTAGCTTTCATTTCCTTGGTGACTAATGATATTGAGCACTTATGCATTTGTTGGCTATTCTTTCATGAAGTTTGGTCTAATCCTTTACCCATTTTTAATTGGGATATTTGTCTATTATTAAGTAGTGGATGTTTTTAAAAATATATACTTTATTTTGTGCTATATGTGCTATACAAAAGTATGCTATGGAAAATATAATTTATTTTATACTATTTATACTATTTTTAAAAATATACTGTTTTTGTCATAGAAGTGTTTTATAGATATTTTCTCCCAAAATGTGACTTACCTATTAATTTTCTTAACAATAGTTTTTGATGAGCAGAATTTTAAAATTTTTGATGAGACCTAATTTTTTATTTTTTTCCTTATCTTTATTGCTACCTGGGACCACTCTAGGACATTTTGTCTACTCCTAAGTCATAAAGATATTGTCTCATGCTTGCCTCTAAAGATTTGTGATTTTAGCCCTTACATTTAGATCAGTGATCCAATTTGAATTAAGTTTTGTGTATGAAATGAGGTAGAGGTTGATGTTTATTCTTTTGAAAAATATGTATGTCCAGTTGGTACAGTACCATTTGTTGACAGACTTTCTTTCCCCACTGAATGCGTTGGCATCATTGTCTAAAATCAAATGACTCTATAAGTGTTGAGTTCATTTCTGAGCTCCCTACTCCGTTTCACTGAAGAATGATCTAGTTGTTGTTTGTAGGGTTTTTTTTTTTTGTTTTTTGTTTTTTTTAGACAGAGTTTCACTCTGTTGCCTGGGCTAGAGCGCTGTGGCATCAGCGTAGCTCACAGCAACCTCAAACTCCTGGGTTCAAGCGATCCTACTGCCTCAGCCTCCCAAGTAGCAGGGACTACAGGCATGTGCCACCATGCCCAGCTAATTTTTTCTATACATTTTTAGTTGACCAGCTAATTTCTTTCTATTTTTAGTAGAGAAGGGGTCTCACTCTTGCACAGGCTGGTCTTGAACTCCTGAGCTCAAACTATCCTACCTCCTCGGCCTTCCAGAGTACTAGGATTACAGGCGTGAGCCACCGCACCCAGCCTGTTGTTTGCAGTTTTATAAGATGTGTTGAAGTCAGATAATATAAGTCTTACAAATTTGTCCTTTCATTATAAGGTTTCTTTGGATATTCTATGCCCTTTGTATTTTTTATATGAATTTTAGAATCAGTTTGTCAATTTCTACAAAAATGCCTCCAGGTATATTATTAAAATTGTGTTCAAATATTTGTATCAGTTGGGAGAGGGGACTGAAATTTTAATAATATTGATATTTTCAATCCTTGAATGTGGTAATTTCTCCATTTATTTAAGTCTTCCTTAATTTCTTTGATTAATGTTCTATAGTTTCAAGCATATCAGTCTTACATTTATTTTGTTAAAATATTTATTCCTGGGAATTTTATGATTTTAATGCCATTATAAATCAAATTATTTTCTAAATTCTATCTTCTTTCATTTTTGCTGCCATTATGACAAAAAACTTTCTTTATATGTTAACCTTGTATACTGCAATTTTTCTAAATTCACTTATTTATTCGAGTAGCTGTTCAGTAGTTTTTATGGGATTTTTTTAAATGTAAACAACCATTTTTTGCATAGTTTTACTCCTCTTTTTTCTGATATATATGATTATTATTTCTCTTTCTTTCTTTCTTGCTATGGCTATGATCATGTTGAGTAAAAGTGATGAATATCTACACAAACTATTTGGAATTCTTCTGTATAGAGTAGTTACTTTCTCCCCATTAATTTATTAAATCGATCATTTATTTATATCAGTATAAACTCATGGAGATTTATTTTATGCTTTGGGTTATAATCCAATACTGTTGTATTTATTTTGTTGCTCAAAGTGTTCTGGTCTTGCCTTTGGGAGCTTTTTTGTTTGGCTTCTGTGCCCCTTCACTATATTTCCATCAAGGTGGGATTTTTTTTTTTTTAACCACTTCTTTATTTTGTGGCATAATAAGATGCTCCAGCTCAGATTGTATATTTCCCACTCCAGTTGTAGAATCATTCATTACTCTAAGGTGTCTTTTTTTTAAATTGGAGAATGGTAATAAAAACTAAGATATGGATACTCTAGGGGTACCAAGTATGCTCATTTTACTGGGGTGTGGTTGGTTTTAGGCCCTTGCAGCTAACAGGGTAAGAAAATATGCAGGTTTAAATATTAACTTGTTTATATACACATACCTACAAATAATCATATGTAACTATCGACATCTATATTAAGCAAACACAGTTTGTACTGAGGTCTCTAACTCTAATCTATTAGCACATGGATCATCTAGCCACATTCTCTTGCTTATCTGTACTATGCCACTCCAGCAGTGAGAAATCTGGCTCCTGCAATCTTCCAGCAATTTACTTAATTGTTCAATTCCAGTTTGCATGTATAGCAGAATCAGAATTGTTGACCTATACCCCCACGGGCAACAAGTTTATTAACTACCATGCTACTGAGCTCTAAATAGAGTGCTTCTGTTCAGTTCTGTTTGTCTTTAGTCTAACAGATGCCGCTCATTTCAAAAGTAATTTGGATTATCAATTTTCCCCTCATCCCTTTAGTAAGCCTGTTTCATACATGTGTAATACAGTTAGAATCTCTTCTCATGGTCTGCATTCTTTCTTGGGATCTACTGATCTCATAAATTACTTTTTAAAATTTGCATTCATTGAAGTTCACTCTTTGCGCTGTAAAGTTCTATGGGGCTTGACAAAGGAATGATGTCTTATACCCACCATCACAGTATCATAAAAAATAATTTCATCACCCTAAAAAATCCTTTCTATTTCACCTATTCAACCCTTCTCTCTTTACCCCAAACCCTAGCAACCATTGTTCTTTTTACTTTCTTTCTAGTTTGCCTTTTCCAGAGTGTTATATAAGTGTACTCATACACTGTGTATCTTTTCAGACTACTTTCTTGCAGTATGTATTTAGGATTTCTTAATGTCTTCTCATCACTTAAAATCTCATTTTTTATATCATTGAACCCTGTTCTGTTATATGGATTGCCACAGTATGTTTATCCATTTACCTATTGAAGGACATCTTAGTTGCTTCCAGCATTTAGTGTTTATGAATAAATCTGCTATAAATATTTACATGCAGGTTATTGGGTAGGTATATGTTCAATGCATGCAATTAACAATATGATTATTTTCAGAATAAATAGTAGTTCCCACAAATCATTAAGATAACACAAAAGAAAAATGGACAACATGCTTTACAGCTGTTTCATAAAAGAGGTATTTTGATGGCAGATAAATACATAAAAACATGTGAAGCTAATATAATGGTTAGTTTTATGTGTTAACTCGGCTAGGCTATATTGCCCAGTTGTTTGGTCCAATGCTAGTCTAAATGTTGATGGAAAGGTATTTTGTGGATGTGATTAATGTATACAACCAATTGACTTTGAGTAAAGCAGATTACCCTCCATAATGTGGGGGGGCCTCATTCAATCAGTTTAAGGCCGTAAGAGCAAAAACAGGCTTCTCAGAGAAGAAACTCTGCCTCAAGACTCTCAAGACCATAATATAGAAATCTTGCTTAAATATCCAACCTACTGGCCCACCCGACAAATTTGGGGCAGGCTCAAATTTTGGATTGAAACCTGCATCAGCTCTTACCTGAATTTCCAGCCTGCCAACCTGCTCTATAGATTTCAAACTTGGCAGCACCATATTTGCTTAAACCAATTCCTTAAAATAAATAAATCTGTAACTTTCTCTCTCTTTCTCTCTCTGTCTCCCCCCTCCTTCCTCCTTTTGTCATTGGTTCTATTTTTCTGGCGAGCCCTGACTGATATAGCTACTTTAATAATAAAACATATGTGTAAGTTTTCATGACCTTGGACCAATCTAAAAGCATAAGCAACCACATAAAAAATAGGTTCATCTGACTTTACTAAAATTAAAAACATTTGCACATCAAAAGTACACTAGCAAGAAAGTGAAAAGCTACCCACAAATTGGAAGAAAGTTATATTTGCAATAATATATCTAATATGGTCTAGTATCCAGAATATGAAAGGAACGTTTACAGCTCAAGAAGAAAAAACAAGTAACCCAATTTAAAAATAGACAAACGAGCTAAATATACATGTCTCCAAGGAAGATATGTAAATGGCTAATAAGCACATGAAAAGATGCTCAACATTATTGGTCATCAAAGAAATACAAATACAAACCACACTGAGATGCCACTTTGTATCCACTAAAATGGCATTAATTTAAAAAATGAAAAATAACAAATTTTAGTGTAGATGTGGAGAAATTGGTACCCTCAACATTCTGGTGGTAAAATAAAACGGTACAAATGTTGTGGAAAACAGTTTGGCAGTTCCTCAAAATTTAAACATACATTTAGCACATAACCCAGCAATTCCACTCCTAGCTAATGAATACATACATATTTCAATATATTTATTTTATATATTCACTATACTTTATATATTTAATCACTTTACATTCAATTCTCTTATATTTGCTTATATTTAATTTCATATTGAAATGAAAACATCTCCACACCAAAGCTTATTCAAAACTGTTCAGTATTTATAATATCCCAAAGGTGGAAGCAACCCAAATGTTCTTCAACTGATGAATGGATAAATAAAAGGTGGTACATCCATACAATGGAATATTATTGAGGCATAAAAACGAAGGAAGTATTGATATGCTACATCATAATGAACCTTAAAAACATCATGTTAAGTGAAAGAGCCAGGGAAAAAGACCACACATTGTATAACCTTCATATGAAATGTCTAAAATAGGCAAATCTATAGAAACAAAAAGTATATTGGTGGTTGTCAAGGGCTGCGGGGAGGGCAAAATCAGGAGCAACTGCTAATAGTTATGAGTTTCTTTTGGGTGATGAAAACTTTCTGAAATTAAATAGTGGTGATAGTTGCACAACCTTATAAATGTACTAAAACCCACTGATCTGCATATTTTAAAATGGTTAATTTTATGTTATGTGAATTTTATCTTATTTTTTAATGCAAAAAAAAAATCAGGGAAATGCAAATTATAACCATAATACACACCACTGTACTTCCACCAGAATGGATAAATGGAAAGACAGATTACAACAATTGCTAATAATGATATGGATTTCTGGGAACTCCCATACATTGCTAGTGGGAGGGTAAATTGGTTCAAATTCTAGAAAAATTCTTTATCAGTATTTACTATCCATACATACACATATAGAGATATCAGCATGAACAGGTGTCAAGAACATAATATGTGAACAGAATCGTAAAGAAATGTGTAGTGCAGTGCCACTTATGAAAAACACGGTAGCTGAAACAATGCTATATATTATGTTAGATGCTTACATAAGTGTATAAATGCAAAAAAATCATGGATTCAAGACTACATGTTAGAATTGTGGTTACCCCTGAGGAATAAAGGAAAGGAATAGAGTTGGTGAGGCTAGAAAGACAATTTCATGAAAGTTTTGTGAAATTCTTTTCAACGAAAAGGAAGAAAGAAAAATCTTACTATTTTAATAAAATCAGTTTTATTGCACTGTGAAGCAGTGCTCTTTTATTTTTCACTTGAATAGAGTAAACTGAAATCAGAGGCAAAAGGCATGTTTCCACTGCTAATAAGAAGTCTCATAAGGCAAACTAAGCTCATGTGTTTCAATAACTTGAGCAACATCAGCAGATGAATACAGCAGCTATGGCCATGGTGGGGAAATCAGCTGGCAGAGGTGAGAAACTGGAAGGACTCTGAAAAACACCTAAGTGAGGAACATATTATTGAATGAACAAGATCACTCCTAAGCAAGAACTTGCATATCTAGGCAGAAATTGTTGGAAAATGTCCCCTTTGATTTTAAGAAAGAAAGTCTATTTAGAAAATAGGTCCATTTGTCAATCCCATAACTCCAACTCTATTTGTCAGAATAGGGCCTTTAATTGTCTGGTTCTAACTTTTCCTGTCTGCTGGACTTTCTTATTTCTCTTATTGAAGGCCTCACAAGAGATGACTCATTAGTCTAAAAGCATTTTGTTCTTTACCAGCTCCCTGTGTCTCCGAGACATGCTTATAGAACCAATCAGTCACGTGATTGCAGTAAACATATTCCTATGAAGGTGAATAAGGAACCACCAGAAGCTGAAGGATTTGTTGGAAAGTTTGCTGGCAGTAGGGAAATGAAAAAAAAAACAAAACAGTATTTCAATTTCTTTCCTTCTCTGTCTCTGTTGTCATCATCAGAATTTCTGTGAAATTCTGAAAAATAAACAGTTGATTCCCTAGGACTTCAATCATTACTAAGAAAGATTAAAAGCCTCCATTTAAGACAATGGTTACTAAATGAAAGTGAAAATTAAATGTTATGAGATGTTATGAGTCATACATACCTTCCCGTTCTTTAAACTTGAAATGGGAACTCACACAATTTCTGCCAAAGAAAATAACACTGGCATAAATGATGTGTTCACACCTATGCTAGTGCATGAATGTCCTTCTGTGATTTTCATACTATAAAATCTTTGCAAGAACTAAAGAATGCGGTGGATTCATAAATGTTTGCAGTAATGCAAAACAAGCGGATTGTCACCTCTGTAGCAAGGTCTTGAGGATTGTTTGGGAACTATCTTCATTTGGTTGGAGTCAGCCAATAAATAAGGCCAACCTCTTATGATCATTTTCATCTCCCCTTCAAAGGACCTTGCCCTAACAAACTTAAATCACCCCAGCCTGCTAAGGATTCCTTCTTTGGGATCAACCTTGGCTATGATGATTCAAAACAAGGTTGTTTACTCCTTTAAGAGAAAGCAGTCTCTGGAGCCTCTTACAGTTCTTAGCATGGTAACTGGGTGTGCTATTAATATCTAGATCACACTCACTACCTTGAAATTATCTTCCTCCAGTGTGCCCAAACAGCTCAAGTTTCGGTAGCCTTCTCCACTTACATTCTCTGACTTGCAGATCTCATTATCTATAAATGACATTAAATGTCATGTCTAGCCTAATAAATTCAAAATTTATATCTCTGCCCTAGAACTCTCTCCTGAACTCCTGATTTATTTATCCAACTGCCTCCACTTGGACGTGACATCTGAAATTTAGTGTTTCTATAACTGAGCTCCTAACCCTCCCCCCAGGCTGCTCTACTTTCACCTTCCCAATCTCAGTTGACTCCATTGTTGAGGTTGTTCAGAAAAGAAACCTCAGAATTTTTTTGGACTCCTGCTCACACATCCTGCTTCCAAACTGCCAGGAAAATATGTTGGCTTTACCATTGAAATGTATCCAAAATCTGGCCACTTCTTGTCACCTCCACTACTACTAACCTTGTCCAAGCCACCATTATCTATGGCCTGGTTTTCTGTAATTTCTTCCTACTGTATCCTCCAGCTCCTGTCCTTGTCTGCTTACAGTTCTTTCTAATACAGCAGTCAGCATAGACCTTTTTAAGTATCTAAACCCTATTATGCTATTTCTTGCAAAATGCAGCCATGTTTCCGCCTTCACCAGAGTAAAGTCAAAGTCTCACTGGAGCCCTCGTGATCTGGCTTCTCTTTACTTCTCTCATTTATTTCTTGCTTTTCCTCCTGCTGCTCCTCTCAACATGCTCCCACACCTTTCCTCTGGCTGTTCCCAACCCCTGGAGTCCTGTTTCCACAAACAATCAATGGATTAATTCTTCACCTCCTCAAATTCTTTGCTCAAATCTAATCTTCACAATGAGTCCACTCTAATCACATTTAATATTGCAACTTGTTCCCTGACCAGTACAGCTAGTCTTCCTTTCCCTGATTTATGCGGTTCCCCACATGTCTTTTGTCTTCATCTAAAATACTATGTAATCCAATTTCTTATTATATTAAATATTTATTGTCTGTCATTTCTTCTATAATGTGATACTATTGAGTGAAGATAACTTTATCTGTTTGATTCACTGATATAACCCTAGGTGACTAGAACAGTACTTGGCATATAGCAGGGATTCAGTGATTATTTGATGAATGAATGAATAATTCTATCTTGGTACTCTCATAAAAGTAAATATTTCTGTCACTACTTCCATGGATCATTTAGCTTTATCATTGTCCAAATATCCAGCAACCTCTCCCTTAATTCCACTACTCCAATAATAAATTCTCATTAATGAAGATTAATTATTAATACAAATTAATATATGATTCAGATTAGATCTTGGAAAGAGGTATTCAGACAAGTACTAAGTGTTGAATAGTATAGGAAGCTACTTTACCTATCCATACATCTGGATATAATTTGAGAAGTCTTGAGTATAGTCCCTGACAAAAATTATCTCCTTTTCTATTTTATAATTTCAAGTATTATGCTTTTTGATCTCTTTATTTCCTTACAAACACACACACACATTATGAGTTTATGATAGGCCATGTTCTATGTAATATACCAGAAGATTATATATAATATGTATATGAAAAATATATATAAAACATACTGATTATACTGCCTGTTTTTGAGGAAGCTATTATTTAGATAAACAACATAATGAAGGCAGAAAATAGCAGGAGCACCTGTTGTATGATGGGTGCTTTGACATCTTATTTACTCCTCATCACAAAGCAAGGAGATTTGATTTATTTTACCTATTTTACAACAGGTAAAGTGAAGTACAGAAAATCCAGCTAGTAAATTGAACAGAGTGCTGTGACCTCCAGTCAAACGTCCCAACCCTAAGATCAGAGAGACTTAGAGATGCTCCACACTGTCCTCCACTTTCTGCTCCCCAATCCTTGCAGCACACCCATTGGAATGACACAGCAACAAAAAGCAATACGTGGTGACATTGTTCTATTAGGCATCTCATGTCCATCACACTAACAATAAAACCTCTCAAGAAATGTTTTGTGTGTTAACTTTTTAGGACTCTGGTTACCCGCTACAGTTAAAAACTCACCCTCTAAGGAAATTCCCACCGAAATAAATATTAATTTATGCATGATCCAAAAACATATCAGAGAATGTGGAAATGAGATTATTATAATATCTAAGAAATAAATGGCTTTCTTCAAATTTTGGGACATAATTCTAAATAAACACAAACACTGCTGCTTCAATCTCGTTGCTCGTTATTGGTCTGTTCAGGAGTTCTATTTCTTCCTGATTGAGTCTTGGGAGGTTGTGTGCTTCCAGGAAGTTGTCCATTTCTTCTACATTTTTGAGTTTATGTGCATAGAGATTTTCATAGTATTCACAGATGATATTTTGTATTTCTGTGTAATCATTGTAATATCTCCTTTTTCATTTCTAACTGAGCTTATTTGGTCTTCTCTTCTGTTCCTGGTTAATATAGCAAGAGGTTTATCAATTTGTTTATCTTTTCAAAGAATCAACTTTTTGTGTTGTTTATCTTCTGTATTATTTTCTTGTTTTTGATTTCATTTAGTTCTTCCCTGACTTCAGTTATTTCTTTTCTTCTGCTGGGTTTGGGATTGGTTTTCTCTTTCTTTTCTAGTTCCTTGAGAAATGTCATTAGATTATTAATTTGTGATCTTTCTATCTTTTTGATGTAGGCATGTAAGGCTATGGATTTTCTCTTTAAGATTGCATCCCATAGATTTTGATAACTTGTTTCCCCTTTGTCATTTAGTTTGAGGAATCTTTGGATTTCCATCTTAATTTCATTGTTGATTCAATAATAGTTCAGCAAAAGTTTGTTTAATTTCCATGATGTTGTATAGAATTGAGTATTTCTATTGGAATTGATTTCTAGTTTTATTTTATTATGGTCTGAGAAGATACATGGTTTGACTTCTACTTTTTTAAATTTGTTGAGCCATGTTTTGTGGCCTAATATATGATCTATCTTGGAGAATGTTCCATGTGCTGATGAGAAGTATACTCAGTAGTTTTTGGGTAAAATGTTTTGTAAAAGTGTTAGTCTCATTTGTTGTAGAGTCCCATTTAAGTCCAGTGTTTCTTTATGTATTTTCTGCTTAGATGACCTCTGCAGATCTGTCAGTGGGGTGTTAAAGTCCCCAGGAATTATAATGCAGCTGCTTTTCTCTTTGCTTACATCTAGTAGGGTTTGCTTTACAAATCTGGGCACTCCTATATTAGGTCATAAACATTTAGGATTGTTATGTCTTCTTGTTGAATTGCTCCCTTTACCATTATATAATGACCATCTTTGTCTTTCTGTACTATCATTGATTTAAAGTCAATTTTACCTGATATGAAAATGACTACGCCTGCTTTCTTTTGATTTCCATTTGTATGGAATATTTTTTTTCCATCCCTTCACCTTGAGTCTGTATGAATCCTGCGGGTTAGATGTGTTTCCTGGAGACAGAAGATACTTGGCTTATATTTTTTTTTAACCATTCAGCCAGCCTATGTCTCTTGAATGAGGAATTCAAACCATTCACTTTGATTGATAGAATTAATATGAGGAATGCTGTCAAATCAAAGATGCAATACCATTCACAATAGCTACAAGAAAATAAAATCCCTAGGAATATGGTTAACCAGGAGGTGAAAGATCTCTACAAAGAGAACTATGAAACACTGAGGAAAGAAATTACTGATGATATAAACAAATGGAAAAATATATCATGCTCATGGATCGGTAGAACCAACATTGCTAAAATGTCCATACTTCCCAAAGTGATTTACAGATTCAATGCAATCCCATCAAAATACCAATGTCATATTTCACAGATGTAGAAAAAATAATTCTATGCTTTGTTTGGAACCAGAAAAGAGACTGAATAGTCAAAGCAATCTTAAGCATAAGGAACAAATCTGGAGGCATCACACTACCAGTCTTCAGACTACTACAAGGCTATAGTAACCAAAACAGCATGGTATTGGCACAAAAGTAGAGACATAGACCAATGGAACAGAACAGAAAACCCAGACATAAAACCACCCCATACATCCAACTGATCTTTGTCAAAACAGACAACAATATACACTGGGGAAAAGAAGTCTTATTCAATAAATGGTGCTGGAACAACTGGGTAGCCACATGCAGAAGAATGAAACAGGATCCATTTCTCTCATCACTCACACAAATTAATTTAAGATGAATGAAAAACTTAAATGTAATGCATGAAACCATAAGAGCTCTAGAAGAAAATGTTTGAAAAACTCTTCTAGATTTTGGCCTAGGAAAAGAATTTATGAAGAGGACCCCAATGGCAATCACAGCAATGACAAAAGTAAATAAATGGAACTTGAATAAATTTAAAATCTTCTGCACAACCAAGGAAATATCAATAGAGTAAATAGAAAACCAACAGAATGGGAGAAAATATTTGCAAGCTATACGTCCAATAAAGGGCTAATAACCAGAATATACAACAAACTCAAGCAAATTAGCAAGAAAAAATCAAACAACCCCATTAAAAAGTGGGCAAAAGACATGAACAGAAGATTTTCAAAAGAAGATAGACAAATGGCCAGTAAACATCACTAATTGTTAGGAAAATACAAATTAAAACCACAATGAATATCACTTTACCCCAGTTAGAATAGCTGTTATTAAAAAGTCCAAAGCAATAGATGCTGGCGTGGATGCAGAGAGAAGGGAATGCTTATACACTGCAAATTAGTACAACCTTTATGGAAAACAGTGTGGAGAGTCCTTAAAGAACTAAAAGTAGACCTACCGTTTGATCCAGCAATCCCACTACTGGGTATTTACCCAAAGGAAAAGAAGTCATTTTATCAAAAAGACATTGCACTTGAAGGTATATTGCAGCACAATTCACAATTACAAAGACATGGAATACATCCAAATGCCCATCAATTTATGAGTGGATTTACAAAATGTGGTGTGTATATATACCATGAAATACTACTCAGCCATGGAGAAGGATGACTTAATGCTGTTTGCAACAATCTAGATGGAACTGGAGACCATTATCCTAAGTGAAGTATCTAAAGAATGGAAAAACAAACACCACATGTACTCGCTATTAAACGAGCTAAGCGCTGAGCACACATGTGCACAGAGGGAAGTATAACTCAATGGAAATCAATCGGGGAGAGGGGGAAGGAGGGGCTGGGGGAAAACCTATGTAACGGGTACAGTGGGCACTATCTGGGTGACACACACACTTATAACCCTGATTAAAGCATTACAAAAGCAATCCTTGCAACCAAAACACTTGTAGCCCCATAATACTTCAAAATTTAAAAAATGTAAAAAACTAAACACAAGCAAGTCTTGAACTGAGAAAAAAAACACCAAAGCCAAGTAAAATTTGTGATCAAAATATTAATAGAAATGTATAATGCTAGTTTCAAGAGGAAAGTCAGGCTATTTTATTATTAACAAATAACACAGTTTTCTTGTGTATTATTAATATGGCTGAAATAATTCTTAGATGGCACTCTTCAAAATTAAGTTATAAGCAGGTACATCATAGAGCTGATTTTCTTGTCAGTTTCCAGAAAAATTCTTAGTCACCTCTGAGTGACAATGAATCTGCTTCGCTGCCCTGGGTGAAGTGAAAAAAAAGACCTACCTTGATTCTTGAACTTGAAAAAATTTCAAAATACCTACTAAGTACTGTGCACTTTGCCCAAACAACAAATCTTCCGTACATTTTCTCTGAGTCCTGCACACTGTCTTCTAAGGTTGAAGCAAATATTCTACCCTGTTATCCAAATATTTACAGGGCTTTCTTTAAATATTCCCTGTTTTTGCTTTTTAGCATTAACATAAACCTAAAAATTAATAAGACAATTTTTTCTAGTACTGTTTGGAATTGGTTGGTGATAAGATCAAGATAATTTTGAGTATCTTGATCTATGTTATCCAATAACTTATCAAACTTAACTTTTACTGAGATGATCCTAACAAAATTGAGGCAAGCAATTTTGAAAATGAATTTGGAAATACTTTAAATATACTTGGATTGGAGTGATCTTTCTTAATAAAAATCTAATCAGTCAAAAAAAAGAACCATAAAATTACCATAGAAGCCAGTAGTAGATTACCAGCATTAGGTATCTATCCAGGAGATATGAACAGATGTTCACACAAAGACTTGTACGTGGAGGTTCATAGCAGTATTATTCATAACCATCAGACACTGAAAATAACCTACAAGCCTATCAGCTGGTGAATGGATAAATAGAATGTGGCTTATCCATGCAAAAGAATACTGCTGAGTAGTGAAAAAGAATAAATTTTGATATGACTGCGAATCATGAGTGAACTTCAAAAACATTATATCCAGTGAAACAAGCTACCCACGAGAAACCACGTTATATGAATCCATTTCTGTGAATCATCTAGAAAATACAAATGTATAAAAACAAAGTAGATTAGTGGAGTTTGTGAGGGGAGCAGAGAGTGACTGTAAGCAGGCATGGGGGATTTTATTAGTGGGATAAAATGTTCTATCTAAAACTGAGTTGTGATGGGTTGCACCACTCAGTACAGTTACAAAAAAAAAAAATCTTTGAATTGTTCACTTGGAAAGAGTGAATTTTATGATATGTGGAGTATACCTCAAATAAGTTTTGTAAAAATCTGATCAATGGCTCCCAATTCTTCTTAGAACACAGAACAAACTCCTTCCAGGGACTGAAAAGGCCCTTGGCTCTCTGGCCTTATTCCAGGCCTTTTTCACTAGTGTTTTCACTTCTCTAATGTGTGGTCCTCTTTAACCACTTAGCCTTCTTTAGAGCTCTTCCTTCTGCTTGGTATAGTCTTTTCACTCCCATTTCACTCATCATCTGTTCTTATTTTGCTAAACTTTTAGGTCTCTGTTTGGATGTTACATCCTCTTGCATCAACACTTCAAGACTGCAAACACCTAACACAGCTATGATGGCCTAGGATATATTTAGCAAATATTTGCTGAACAAATAAATGACTGAGTATATATGACTGATTAGATCATTCTGAAAGAATACTTTGTACATAAAGCTCCTTCGATGATGCAGACACAAATTGTGTTTGAATGTGTAAAATTGATATTCTATATAGTAGATGATTTTATATAATTTGCTTTTATTTTAGCCATCATTTTCTTTCAGAAAAATGTTGTACTGTGGTAATTATATTTATATATAGTACCAATTAATGATCAAATACATATTTCCTTTGCATCATTCCCTTTTCAGCTGGCCTTTGTGTGAGTTTGTGAGGACAAAGCAGCCTAAATTCAAAAAGCTTGCCTTTACATATTGTGATTTAATATTATCTGACTATGAACTAAAAAGCAATGTCATTTGAAACACAAGATGAACTATTGTTTTAGACCTTTTTCACCAACCCCTGCAATCATGGATGCCATTAATGCAATGAGTAGAAGGCTATTGTACAACAGAATTTACAAGGAATAAATGGGAGATACATTTAATTTGTCAAAGATACTATCTCTTTATACTTAGAGTGTGATATGAGGAAAAGACGAGGTGATAGTGAAACCAAACACAAGATTGTTCTTTTCTTTCTCAAAGCCAGAATTCTTCATTTCTCCATCTTATTCAGAGTGTTTAAAGCTCTCACGCTGAAGCTAGTCTCAGAATCACAAAGCCGTCTTGGTATGGTCACATGGTCCCGTCATCTGATCTTTAAATGGTAAGTAAGCTCTTCAGCATCAAGTTGTAGCCCTCACCCATTCTCGTTTTACCTACACACCATTGATACTTCTCACACGTTGTAAAGTCTCTGTCCTTAAATCATGTCATTTATTCCTGAAACTTCAGTTCTATCTATATATGTGGATGATTGGAAGTCAATCTAGGTGAAAATACTTTGAGTTTCAGACCTTTTCATCTAACATTCTACTTGGTATATCTGATTAGAAATCTCACAGGCATCTTAAATTCAAATGGTCAAAGTTCAATTCCTGACTTCCTCTGAACTTAGATGAATTCTTCCTCCAGAATATATGATCTCAGGAAATGGGGCCTGAAGCCACTCATGGCTCCTGCCCAAAGCTCAGGAGTCATCTTTTACATTTTCCTCTCTTTTCCATCATCTAATCCATTACTACGTCCATTACTAGATGAATTCTTCCTCTAACATATGTAATGAATCTTCTCTCTCCATCTCTCCAGCCACCACCGGTCTCTATAACAGGCCAAACCCTCATCTTTCACCTAGACATCTGCCCACTTCCTCTCATGCCTCTCTTGAATTTAATTCTCACACTGCAGCCAAAATAATCTCTTAAAAATCTAAACGTGTTTGCCTCAGATCCTTCCAAGAACTTCTTGCAGCTCTTAAGATAAAGGGGAACAAATTCTAATATGGAAAATCAGTATTAATTTACCTGTACCTACTTTAGCTATATATTTATTTGCTATGTAAATTTTCTCCCCTCCAATGCCTGACTAGGATGATTTCATCTTTGATGTCACTTTCTCAGGGAACTATTCTCTTACACTCCAAAGTAGGTTGTTTCTCCATGTTACATATTCATATATTTTCCCATAATTATCTTTCACAGTGGCATTCACAGATTCCTTTAATATTTGTGTAATGATTTAGATTGTAAGAACAGGTAAAATAGTTCACTACTGGTCATTAGTGCCTCACATGCATTTAGCACTCTGTGAACATTTGTGAAATTAAAAAGAAAGAAAGAAGCCTGTAGATGGGTTCTACCTTTGGCATTGTCCTTAAAAATAACCTCTGTAATATATAATATTAAATACTATTTTACTCTATTTTACTGCCTTTATGATACCTTTAATTCTTTAATTAATATGGAATGTATTTTGATATATTATTTAAAGTTGTGAATTGATCGCTTTTTTTTTTTTTTTTTGAGACAGGGTCTCGCTGTGTTGCCTGGGCTAGAGTGAGTGCCATGGCATCAGCCTAGCTCACGGCAACCTCAGACTCCTGGGCTTAAGCAATCCTACTGCCTCAGCCTCCCCAGTAGCTGGGACTACAGGCATGTGCCACCACGCCTGGCTAATTTTTTCTATATATATTTTTTAGTTGACTAGATAATTTCTTTCTATTTTTAGTAGAGACGGGGTCTCGCTCTTGCTGAGGCTGGTCTTGAACTCCTGACCTCAAGCAAACCACCTGCCTCGGCCTCCCAGAGTGCTAGGATTACAGGCGTGAGCCACCATGCCCGGCCTGATCTCATTTTTTTTTACAAGTGAAAAATGTTTATTAAAAAATGGATTTTTTTTCCTCTCTAATTTACCCTGACAGGCATCATTCTCAGATTTTACAGTTATTTTAGCTCTTGTTGGAATTTTAAAAAATATTTTTATTCTGTTCTCTGATGTTTATAATACATTGTTGGGAATATTGTGGCTTCATAATATATTCTAATGTCTGATATGACAAACTTATACTCATTTGTCAACTTTTCTCAAAAGTTTAATGTATTTATTCTTTTACATAGAATTCTAGAATTAAGTCATAAAATGTAAACAACATTATGAGAATTTTCTGCAAGTTGCATTAAATTTCTAGTTTAAGGGAAATAGTTATATTTACTCTATGAAATATTCATGCAGAGAAACATATTTCTCCACTGATTCAAAGTTTCTGTCATTTTTTTTATACTTTTGAAGGCTTATTCCCATAAACCTCACAAATTTCTTTTTATGTGTATTTCTAAATGTTTTCTATTATGCAATTGAAATGATTATTATTGTTATATAAGAAAACTGTTGGATTTTGTATAATTATTTTACAGCTGGTAGACTCAGTGAATTCCTATGATTTCTAATAGCTTTTTAATTGATTCATTTGTCTTTTTATATGGCATCATCAAAAAATAATTATAATTTTTCCCACCTTTTCCCAATATTTGTGACTATATCAGATGGATGTATTAACTAACATTTCTGGAATGATGATTCCAAATAGTGATAGGAGACAGCCTTGGCTTGTTTCTCATCAGAGAAGAGAGTGCTATGCATCCACCAAATCCCACTCCCTTTTCTGCTTGTTACACAGCTAGACTATATTTGCCATGCTCTTCTGCACAAAGACCATATAATTGGATGGGGATGTGGGCAGAAGCAATGTACATCACTCCCAAACCTGTTCCCTAGAAACTTCCTAAGTGATCTGTCTTACTCTTTCTCTTTTCCTATCTGAGGCTAGAGGCCAAAAGTTCCGATTCCTTAGTAAATTTTGAAAATTGGAGGAATCTGACTCTTGAGTCAGCAGTTAGAGGAGAACTGCCCAGCAAAACTGTCAGACCCAAGAACTCTCATATAGAAAAGTTGTATGGATAACTTTAATTGAATAAGCCCCTAAAATTTTGAGATTGTTTGTTATAGTAATTAGCATATCCTGATTATTACACTTATTTTAATGGAAATAACACTAATGCAAGCTCCTAAACACAATCTTGGCTGTTTTTTTGAAGTAGATAGGATTTTCTAAACCATCCTTTAGTTCTTATTGCATTAATAACTTCATAAATTTTAAATCAATCTGAAGATTTATGAAATAACTTTTTAAAATATAGCAGGATTATCAGATGATTTTTTTCAACTGTTTTATTGTGTAATGAATTATATCCATAGATACCCAGTGTTCAATCATACTTAGAATAAAACTTTCTTTGCCATTCTGAATAAATTATTTTAATATACTGCTGAATTCAATTTCATTTTGGATTTTGAGTTTCAAATTATCAATAGTATTGACCTATTTTTTTTTATTTCAGCATATTATGGGGGTACAAATGTTTAGGTTACATATATTGTCTTTGTCCCACCGAGTCAGAGCTTCAAGCCTGTTCATCCTCCAGACAGTGTGCACAGCACCCATTAGGTGTGAATATACCCATCCCCTCCTCCCCCCTCCCACCTGTCCAACACCTGATTAATGTTACTACTATATGTGCACTTAAGTGTTGATCAGTTAATACCAATTTGACAGTGAGTACATGTGGTGCTTGTTTTTCCATTCTTGTGATACTTCACTTAGTAGAATGGGCTCCAGCTCTATCCAGGATAATACAAAAAGTGCTAGATCACCATTGTTTTTTGTGACTGAGAAGAACTCCATGGTATACATATACCACATTTTACTAATCCACTCATGTATTGATGGGCACTTGGGTTGTTTCCACATCTTTGAAATTGTGAATTGTGTTGCTATAAATATTCGAGTGCAGATGTCTTTTTTATAGAATGTCTTTTTTTCTTTTGGGTAGACGCCCAGTAATGGGATTGCTGGATCAAATGGGAGTTCTACTTGTAGCTCTTTGAGGTATCTCCATATTACTTTCCACAGAGGTTGTAGTAGCTTGCAGTCCCACCAGCAGTATATGAGTGTTCCTATCTATCCGCATCCACGCCAACATTTATTGTTTTGTGACTTTTTGATAAAGGCCATTCTCACTGGTGTTAAGTGATATCTCATTGTGTTTTTGATATGCATTTCTCTGATGATTAGAGATGTTGAGCATTTTTTCATGTTTGTTGGCCATTAGTCTGTTTTCTTTTGAAAAGTTTCTGTTCATGTCCTTTGCCCACTTTTTAATGGCGTTGTTTGATTTTTTCTTGCTGATTTTCCTGAGTTCTATATAGTTGCTAGTTATCAGCCCTTTATCAGATGTGTATTTCTTTCCTTAATTTATATATTTTAAAGGTATTTCTATAATGTTTTCTCAGCATGATATTTGCTCTATACTTCAGAAAACTTTTCTTTCTATTTTCTGTGGATCATTTTAAATAGAATATGAATATTTATTCCTTGAAGGTTTGAAAGAATTTTACACTAAAGTCATCCTGTCCTGGTGTTTTTGTAGGAGTGAGTGGTGGTATTTGGCAACAATCTAGTTTCTCCCATGGTCATTTTGCTGTTAAAATATTCTACCTGTTTAGTCAATTGTAGACATTTGTGATTCTCCTGAAAAATATTTGTAATTAATGTATTCATTTATAAATTTTACTTTTTTTTCTTTTTCTTCAATTTTTTAATTTATGACCAGAAACCAAACAATTCCATTGCCAGGTCTCAATGACGTACACAAAATTGTTCAAAACAACATATTCTAAACTAAATAATGTTTAGACTTCTTTTCTGTAAATGAGACGATTATGAATAGTATTCATTTCAACATTCCCCATAACAAGTTGGCTCCTACTCTCCTTTTCTCATTCCTTCAGGTGAGGCAATAATAAACAGAACTTGAAAATTTTCCTAGTCACTATTGAAGCAGAAAACAACTAGATTACATCTCACATGAATAGGAGAGAATTGTTGTCAACATAGCAGTACCAAATCTGAAAGTCAACTACTCATCGCCTGAATAAATGCTCAATAAATATTTGTTGAAGAAGCAAATGAATGAGGACCCAAGTCACGATTGCTTATACTGTCTTGCATATATTTCTCCAGGCTGATTGGAAATTGGAGAAGAAAGTAGTTTCAGTTGGTAAATTTCAAATTACACTAAATTGTGACAAAACATGGTTCTTCATAGAATATGCAAGTTCTGTAGTAGAAGATCTATTCAGACGGAGAAGGTCAACACTTTAATTCTGTTCCAAACCTAGGATTTGCTAAACAAGTATCTATTTGCTTAACTTTTCCCTAATTATCAAACCTGGTCTACATATGTTTATTGACATGTTATTTTAAAATATAGCTTTTTAAAATAGCTACACCCTAAGAAAAATTTACTATTATAAGAAGTTGGAAATAGTCCAGTCACCTAAGGAGAAAAATCCCCTAAAACTTGAAGCTAGTAATCCATTTATACAATATAGAAAAACAAAACCTTATTTAAACATAGCTTGTAAAATTAAATGATTAAAGATAGTGACTTAAAGAATGAAGCGCAAATCTTCAAAGCTTTTTAGCAATACAAGCTTCTCATTCACACCATCCCATCATTTAACGCCTGTGAGGTAAGCAGGTAGTGACAATTTTATGTAAGAAAATGCAATATTTGCAGTACAAAGAAACTTGTTGTCTCAGTTTTTCTTGCCAAGGGCTTGCCTTTATAATACATCAAACGTGTACCGATTCTGATTGGGATCGCAGTGGTGAAGACAGCGGTTCTGCGGGAAGCCTGTTGACTTACCATGTGGCCCCATTCCAGTTGCTCTCACCATTTTCTCTCAGCCTAGAAACAACAAGGTGTGCCCTTTCTAGACAAAAAGGAGTGCACCGAGACTGACTTCTTCCTTGCACTGAAGTAAAGCTAGGCTACCTCACTGTCTTTATGTAGGGGAGGCAACTGCCAGTATAACAGGGTCAAAGTGTCCCTGCCCTTTTCTTTCTTTCCAAAGAGAAAACAACAGAGAGAGAGAGAGGGAGGAGAGAATATGCCATACATATGTGCAAGTTAATGTTCACTTTTAATATATGTTTCAGCAGTAACAAGATAGCACTTGGTCCCTGTCTTTCTGAAAAAAAAAAAAAAATGTTGAACACATTGTCTACTGTAAATGTCTTGCTTTCTCTGTCAAACAGGTAAAGGATTACTCCAGTGGCCACCTGTAAATTTATGTGACATTTTTCCAAATCTCTTAGGTTTTACCTAAATGCACATGTTGTCAAAATAATTCCGTAAAAGTTATAAGTAATTTAGGAAAGAACAACAAATAGGCTTTGGAAATGTATGTACTTTGAAAAGCAGTGATGAGGTAACTGTGTATGACAGCATATGGATTTGGACTGGAATCTGGGGATGTTTGTGCAGTGGGTAAAAAATATCACAGTCTGTATTTATGCTGATCATGGGTGAAAGGTCATTTTGCAGACTGTTGGTATTCATTGGTAGATAAGTACATCTACATGTAGGATTTATTAGTCTGATTAAAAAATAAAATAATTCTTATATGACAATTTTCTTGAGGTTGAGTGTGTACAAAGAGTTCTAAAAATCATTTACTATTTTGTTTTCTTTTTTTTTTCCCCTCTAAAGAATTGGAATAAATTCCTGCAGAAACTTTTCTTGAGAACTTCTTAGATAAAGTTATGGTTTAAAAATCTCTTGAGAATGAATCAACCAGCTAAAATAAATCTGGAGTCTACACTAGTAGCTAAAATTTTGTTTTGTTCTAAGTAAACATTTGAACTCTTAATTTCACCTATTAATAACAAAAGTACATGTGTTTGGGAAGTTGTTTCTAATATCTCTTTATCAGCTTTTCTAAGATTTTGGTGAAATTTCAAAAAGCAAGTCTTATTTTGGGAATTTTCTGTCAATGGATAGTTTTGAGACACAAAGCAAGCCACCGCACGTCTCTCTTTGTTGATTTTCTCATGTCTGAGTTCAAAATTGCAGTAGTTTCACTAATTCATGTGATTATTTTGAAAAGGTAATAATTATGGGATAGTTTTAGATTTACAGAAAAGTTGCAAAGATGGTAGATAGAATTCTTATATATCCTTCACTCAGCTTTCCCGAATGTTGACATCTTGCATAACCACAGTATGTCAAAATTAAGAAATGACCATTGTTGCAATACTATTAATTAAACTACAGACTTTATTTGGATTTCACCAGTTTTCCTGTAATGTCCTTTTCTTGTTCCAGGATGCCACATTGCATTTATTCAGTCCTAAGTCCTTATTCTCCTCTGATCTGTGGCAGTTTTGGACTTTTCTTGTTTTTTATGATTTTGAGAGTTTGAAGATTACTGGTCAGGCATTTTGTAGGATGTCTCTGTATTTGGGTTTGTCTGATTTTTTTCCTCATGATTAAGTGAAATTAATAGCATCTTATATTATTAATTCTATGGTATGTTTGTTACAGTTAATGAACAAATATTGATACATTATCATTAACTAAAGTCTACACTTAATCACATTTTCTGAGTTTTTACCTAATGTTCTTTTTCTATTCCAGGGTCCCATCTGAGATATTACACTTACATTTACATCCTGTCTTCTTAGGCTCCTACATAGGCTGTGACAGTTTCTCAGACTTCCTTATTTTTTATCTTCTTGATAGGTTTAAGGAGTATTGGTCCCATATTTTGTAAAATGGCCTTTTTAAGATTTATCTGATATTTTTCTATTGCTTATACTGAGTTGATATGATTTTGGAAGGGAGATCACATTGGGGATGTTGACCTTGATCATCTAGCTGAGATGGTATTTACCAGGCTTCTTCACTATAAAGTTATTCTTTTTATTCTTCTTTTCATGGTGTACACTTTACAAGCTAGTCATTATGCACAGACCACACTTAAGGAGCAGGGAGTTACGCTCCACCTCCTTGAAGGCAACATACCTACCTAATCAAATATAGACATTAAACTTAAATATGGTGGCTATAAAATTAACTTAAAATGTGGAAAAGAAATTTTATATAATGTAGCAATTCACTAGACCAATGTGTGGGACCATCTTCCACAGTGAATAATTTTTCCAGATCATGCATATTTTTTATATGTCCGGCTAGACTTTCACACAGGTGAAAAATATGTCCATGATTATGTGAACTACCATCTTTTTTTATAAAAATATAGATTTTTCTACACTAAATTTTTCAGGGATACAACTACTATATAAAATGAAGGAAAATTTTGGTCAAAACTTACCCAACAATTGTTTACCTTTTTATTTACAATATTTTTGTGTTACTTGATAGCTTGTTCCTTTTTCCTATTGATTAATAGCTGACACCAATTAATTTTAACTTCAATATTTAATAATTAAAAAATTCATATGGCACCCTCATTATAAAAGCAAGGAAAAATAAACAGAAAGTAATTTATAATAAAACTTTGCATTTCTATCCGTAAATATTCTGAATTGACTACACTGAGAGAAAAAATAAAGTTTTCAGATGATTGTTGAACATATTTATGATAAAATATTTGGAATGAAGAAAATAAAGACAATCACAAGAAAAGTGAAAGTGTTAGAATAAATAATAACAAACCAGAGTATTTTGTATGTAAAAGAGAAAAATTTAAATAACCTTAAGTGAAGACTATTGTTCCAAAAAAAAAAATCACTCACTGTTGAAGGGGAGAAATAAGGAAGTGTGTATTTTTGGAAATATACTGGACTTATTTTCAAATTTAAGCATCAAATTCTGACAGTATGCTATGAGACAAGCTTTTGATAGGTTAAATAGAATATATTTTTCTGTCTAAAATCATACCACATGTTAAAGCAACCATTCGGTGTCTGGTTCTTAAAAATCACCTAAAAACTCTATGTTCAGTGTTTGATAGGAACCAGATATTAGGTTGGAACAAAGATACAATGATAAAAATGTCTATACCAAAGTTATGTTGCAAACATCCAGGGACCATATCAGAAAAAGATTAAAAAATAATAGACAACACAAAAATAAATGAATGTTTAAAATATAAAATTGTAACAAAATATATTACTTACCTTAGGGCTACGATATATTTAAACTGTTTAGTATGGCCATGATATGAAATATTTTTAAACACTATTAACTTTATTAATGAAATTTCATGAGATACCTGCATTTCACATGTCTCTGATAATTTAATATTTCATTTACATGAAGGAAAGGGTCTCAAGTCACCTCTGTTATACATATTTAGTTGATTTTATTCCTTTTACAGTTGCTGTAGTACTTCTGTGAAAGACTTTTCAGCTACTATAAAATTAAAAATTCCGTAACAATCATCTTTTTTCCAAAAACATGCCTTAACTGGATTCAAATGTTTTGTAATTCAACTTTGCTCTCAAGGTTATCTTTTAGCTCAATTAACTCTTTATGTAAAAGTTGGCCAGTATGTTCCATCTCTATTTCAAATTAATACACTAATTTTAAGTTTATATGGATTTTTAAGTCTTTTTAATAGTCTCCAAATGAGAGCAAATTATGTATTAACCAACATTTATAAACTTACCACATCTAACTGCCTAAAAGAAAACTATGAAAATTCTAGGTCAAAAAGCAGATTTTTAAGTAACTTACCTTTGTTGCTGAACTGATAATAATTTTATTCTCTTTAATAAAATCTACTGCCCATTAATACAAATATAGAAGAAACTGTTCAAAATTTTAAATATATGAAAAATCCTTGTCATATCATTTCACATTTCCCTTCTGATGTTTAATTTTTTATTGAATCAAAAATCTATACCGATATCAAATATTGAACAAAACATTATAAAAGAGGCATGGAAATTATATCACTGCTATTTCCCTCTATCATTGTACTAATAACCTCTTATACAATTATAATATTAAATTTTCCTAGTGGTGTGTAGCTCATTAAAATTTGTTATAATTTGTGCTATTGTATTATTATCAATTAGAATTTTATTCATTTATTGAGAGCTTTTTAAAATACTCATCACTGTGTTTACAATTTTCAGATTTTTTTATTAAAAATCTTAGAAGTATGATAGATTTTTGCCAACTTTAAAACTACATTTCTTTGTAGAATGTTTATTTAATCTTGACAGGTTACTTTGTTTCATCAGGAAAAAAAGTGTATTGACAGAATAGGCACATTGTTCATTTGTGAGCTAAGTTTCAAAATATACTGTCAAACATTAAGTTAAATGTTTTAATCACATTTTTATATTTGACATTTGAAAATAATGGCTAAAGACATATTTTGTATGTACATACACATATACAAACACATATATGTAGAATTTGCATTTCTTTCTTCTTTCTTTTTTGTCTCTTCGTGTTGTTTTTGTTTTTGTTTTTGTTCTTGAGTAACAAAACCACAAATAGTAGGAAGGTTCTTAAACCAGACTTAAAAAATTAATGAACGGGTAGATGTAGTAAATGTAGCTGTTTGAAGAAATTATTTTCACACCTCGAAGGAGGGACATGTTTTGTTTAGACAAATATTTCGAGAGTTCACTTTAAATAAGGACATTCACTGTTGTCTAGCATCCTTGGCCACTGGCCACACCAGGCCTAGAGCTTCCTCCCCACCCCGACCCAAACCCCAAACTCTAAAATATTTCAAAAATGGACCTCTAGAGGGCGCCAGCCTTCTCGCTATTTTAGAGCAAGGCTGGGGAACACAAAGAGTTTTTGCAAAATGAGATATCATTGTTCTTTATTACCTGACTCTGGGACAGTCACTTTAATCACCTTTCCCCCAGGTTCAGCTCTTCTGCTATATTGCATGGGCTTTCTCTTATCATTCTCCCAGTTCCTTACCTATTACGCAGCACAACAGACCCTTTTAACAAGGTACATCATGGTGGTTTCTTTGTGGACTAAATCCTCAGGGCTACAGCAATTTCTCCAAAGTAGACGGATAAGGCATTTCCCTGAGTGATTATACCAGGTAGCAAAGTGATCATTTTTCTTTTCTGGTACATCACATATTTATTAGACTTTTAAAGAACTAACCACCATTTACAGCTTTGCTTCTCTGAAACACACGCACACACACACACACACACACACACACACACACACAAATTCCAAATCAATGATTTACAAATTCACAATTCATTCATAAATGAATGACCTTTAGTGATAACCAAGAGTCAAACAAAATAGAGGAAGGAAAAATAAAAAGTTCAGTTTCTTCCCAAGTGCCTATTCTTTTCCCCGTTTGACTGTAACATGTTATGTTAGGTCATCTTCATTCCCTAATCTGCCCTGCTGAGCAAGAGGCAAAATTAAATAAACAGAATTTCAGGGGAAAGTGAATCTTGGTAATGTCTTCCTTTGGACTTCTTCATAAAGGAGCAGAAAAGCATATTTTTGCTTCAGTAGATTTCTTCCTTCTCCTCCTTTCCCCCCATGTACTGCTTCCCAAATATCTCAGTTTTAATCTGAATCATAATTCCATGAAAGAACAGTGGGAAGGGGAATCCTTCAAGTGTTCTTAGGGTAAAAAATTTTCTCTGCTTACCCAAAACAAGAAACTTAACTCTACTTCTCAAAGATCCTATTTTAAAACTACAATGATAAAAAAGTCCATACCAAAGTTATGCTGGAAACATCTAGGGATCATATTAGAAAAAGATTAAAAAATAATAGACAACACAAAAATAAATGGATGTTTAAATATATAATTGTAACCAAATACATTGCTTACCTTAGTGCTACAATACATTTAAAATGTTTAGTATGACAATGATATAAAATATTTTTAAACATATTAAAACATTTTTTAACATATTAAAAATATTTTTAAACTGAGATCTCTAAGGTATCAGTTTGAGGGCTTTATTAGTGTTCTAAAATCTATTTAAAATAGTTTATAGTAACATTTATTTCTTTGAATGATTAAATCTACTATAAACCAACTACCTCACATTTATTAATCCTTTTTTGTTTTAAAATATCTTGATTTACCAGAAGAGGGAGCAATCTATCTAGACTCTGTTTAAATACTTGCTTTGTCTACCTTTTTAAAATTTGTATAAACATAAAGCCTCTGAAAACTAGCTACAGTTTTACGTGCATGTGTTTTTGGCACTTAATAGTTTTATTTTGTATTTCTCTAAATAAAAGGTAAGGGAAATTAAGATGTCTAAATTGTATTAAGAGCAATAAATATTTAAGAAACAAATCACTTTTTAATTGCTTCTGTTTACTGAAGAAATTGAGTGAGCTATTGAGATAGTTAGGATGGAATCATAGAAGAAAGAGAATGTTAAGTAGAAGATAGTTTAACTATCTCAAGATAGTTACTGTTACTAATTGCTGTTTTCCATTGCCCTGATACCATTTTGACCATTAAAAGATTAAGTGATATTAGGTGGTGTTTTTAAACTTTTACCTCTTGCTTTCACAATATCTTAATAAATAGAACATGTAAATCAACTAATGGCCAATATATAATTATTTTGGAGTAGTCACTTAAAGATTGGAGGAAAAGAATAATATGGCATATAAATGTTTCTTAATTTTTTAACTTTTATTACAATTGTAATAGGCAACATGTTGTCTTAGATGACCTTGTCCAAAGATGTCAGTGATTATTTTTCAGTTTAAACAATGAGGAAGATATTTATTTCAGCCTAGTTTGTCTCATGCCTAGACTGTTGTCCATGGTAGATATGATACGGGTTGAGATTGTTGGATTCCTCTGTATATATCTTTTAAATAATGAATTACCTGATAATAGATATTAGAATTATGGAAAATATATGAAACACAAAATCATGAATATACAGGTGTAGCATAAAATGCACCTGTTATATTTAAATACAGAACTGATTTCTCCAGAGGCTATATTGAGGGATAGTAAATTTTGGCGACCGGGGAGCAGAGATATACTATCAACCTGAGGCTCGTGAACCAGGAAGAACCATTTTGCTCTTCATAGCTGTGCACCTGGCTCATCTCCCTATAAGAACCATGTTGCCCAATGCTCTGCCATATTGCTGAATGCTGTTCTTCAGTGTCTCTTGTGAGCAAAAAGGCACTCCTCAGCTCACTCAGACTTGGGAGAGAGCCTTGGGAAGAGTGGATGCAATCCAAGGGTGTTACTGGAATTAGGGCTTTACAGGGCCAGGTTAGTGTGAGGATGGTTGTGGTTTGGTTTTAAGGGTTTTTTTTTTTTTTTAAGTTGCCTTCTCTGTGAAGCTGTCCCTGTTTGAACCTCCAGTTCCCTCTTCCTTGTGGCCTAGATGGAAAGGCGAAAGAGAGCTGGATTTCACACTGAGCCTTGTTTTCCTCTGTGCTGAATGTGCTCTATGGTTATAACAACATGTGTGTTATGTCTCTCTATGGCGGTAACCCAGGCGTGCAATGATTCTTTAAGCTGCCAGGGTTCCATGTAGCACATGAAAAGAGCGGTTAATGGGGATCCAACAGGCAATCCAATTAACATGTGTTGTGTTTGTAACTCCCCTTCAGTGCACGTTTTTGTAACACAGAGTATTAATAGTGCAAGTCAGACCTTTCTAGCCTCAGAGCATTGAAGCATCTTCCTAAACATCTAATATTGTCACGGAGTAATGAAATTCTCTCCAAAGATAACAGAAGCCATTTCTGTCAGTCTAATTTACTTTAAACATCAATGAAATGGCATTTTGATTTTAATTCCTTTAACAGGGGAAGAGCATGAACGTTGGCAGGAAGGTGGCGTTTTCGTGAACAGTTTCCACTGGAGAGGAGGCTTGAAATTCTCGCCAGTTTTCAGGCAGGCTCGACAACTGAGATTATTACAAGGCCAATAGGAACTAGCAGGACAGGGAGGGATGTTTCTCCTCTCCCTAGCCCTTTACTCCCAACTCCCTAACTGCCTCTCCCTCGGAATGTCTTGGCAGGTGGGGGACACACTGAATGGAGGGCTCTGCTCATAGGAAAGGCAGAGGCAGATTAGTGCTGAAGCTGATGAATGTCAAGCTTCGGGGCCCAACACTTGCCCAGTGCCTTTCCAGGACCCCAGGAAAAGCACAAGCAGGATGTTTGCATGATCTTCTGTTTTTGTAAAATTTATAAAATATTGTATTTTAACGAGAGCCCGTTAAGAGCTTCACTCTTTCCATGTTGTCTTCCCCTCCATCACATTTTTTTTTCCTTGTCCAGTGAAGGTGAAGCAGCCCCAGAGATTGGTGGGTAAATAGGAGTTGAGTTGGGAAGTTCTCCATTGAGTTTGGAATCAGAGGGATATGTTTATGTAATTCACAATCTCTTCAAGCTCTGGTTAATGGACTGCTGTCTGCATTAGAAATGGCTACTCTGCTGCTGAAGGAAAAACTAAGTATCTTTCTATTTAGAAAATATTACCAAACTATTGTCACAGAAAGAGGCAATCAAAGTTTATTTGTCCAAAGACTAAAAGGTTAGATATTATAGAAGCATTTTTGATAGCATTTATTTTTATTTATTTATTTTTGTTTCAAAATATTAGAGGGTACAAATGTTTAGGTTGCATGTATTGCCTTTGCTCCACCCAAGTCAGAGCTTCAAGCATGTCCACCCCTCAGATGGTGCGTACCGCACCCATTAGTGTGAATATACCCATCCCCTCCTCCCCCTCCATCTGCCCCACACCCGATGAATGTTACTACTATACGTGTACTTAAGTGTTGGTCAGCAGTAATAGATGTATATATTATATTATTTTTCTGTATTAGCCAGAGATACATATTTGCTCCTTTGTAGGATAATATATTTGTGTGGGACTTTCACACAGAACTGCCAGTTTGGGTTGACTTCTAGTTTCCTGTGTGAACAAGGTCAACATCACCATGAGCAAGTATTTATTGAATGCTAATTAGGCACAGGCACTGTGCTAAGCAATGGGAATTTTAGGATTGCTAATTACTTATCAGAAGAAATTGTTTCTTCTTCTAAAGGCATTTGTCTGTAGCCTTGCAGTGATAAAGTACATTACATTTAGCATCACATTAGTCCCTCACAACACCTCTCTGCAGAAGGTGTTACTGGATCTCTTTTAGAGATGAGTAAAGCCTCAGAGAGGCTCAGAGAGCTTATGTGACTTTTCTGAGTTTGTGAGGCTTATAAATGGCAGAGCTTGGACTGGACTTCCTGTGTAGACTCCACACCACCACCTTCCTCCGTGACCACAGATGCTGCTTGCTAATTTGTGCCTAGATTCACTGTTAGATGTAGCAAGTGCCAGAAAATTTTCTTGGAACATATCAGGTCTAGGTTCTAATTGACTGCTTCAATTACAGCTTTGAACAAGTCAATTAATGTCTCCCAGTTTCTGTTTCATTGTATGTTAAGTGGAATAATCGTCATTACCCCAACTTGCTGTGAGCATTTATAGAGATAACTATAACAGGAGCTCTGGGAGGAAACTGCTAAAGGGCAGGGGTAAGAAGGCTAAAGAAGGCACATGATCTAGTTGTTACCTCTTGATCCAGATCTGTCTCTCTGTCTCTTTCTCAATTTAAAAGATATCAGATGCAGACAAAGCTTCTTTGTAACTGTTTTGGCTGGTTAAATTCCTCTTTCACTCTATCTTCATTCCTAAAGACAACCTCTATTCTAAACCGGTGTGTATCCTTCCCATGAATGTTTTATACTTTAACCCATATATACATTCCTATACATAATGCTATGTGCTTCACAGAGTTCCCAACATATGAGAAGTTCCAATAGTGTCAGTAGGAGAGTCCATCTTTCTCTACATCCTGGTCAAATATTGATACTGCCAATATGATGAATTAAAACTGGTATCCACTATTTTAATTGCATTTCCCTCATTGCTAATGAGGTGGTACATTTCATAAGTTTATTAGACATTTACTTTTCTCCTTCTGATCTTTGACCATTTTCCCCTATTGGTTTATGTTTCTCTTAATGATTTTTGAGGTTCTTTGCTTATTCTGAATACAAATCAGTCAGTAATATTATAAGTTACAAGTATCTTCTTTTAATCTATGATTTGTATGTTGATTTTGTTAATGGTTTCTTTTATTATACCGCTATTCATTTTGATCATAGCAAAATATATCAACTTTTTCTTGGAGTATTGTGGCTTTTCTTGCTTAAGAAATTCTTTTTCTATTTGGTACTAAAAAATATTCCTCCTACGTTTATTCTACAAGGTTTAAGCACTCCCCTATCCCAATAAGGGTCTTTAATGGAACTGGTTTTGGTTTTGTTTGTGATATGAAATAAATATATAATTCAGTTCTCCACAATGAAGGCAATTTCTCACAGCACCATTTATTGAATGATCCAGTCTACTTCTTCACATAAAATGCCACACCCATTATGTACAAAGTTTCCATGTATGTATGTGTTCTGACCCACTGGTCAAATAGTCAATCCCTGAACCCAGAGAGCATTTTTAATAACAGGTAGAGAACACTTTGTTAATAGAATGTAACTAACAAGAGGCTCTGCATCCAAGCACACCGACGTTATTGGCTATTTTTCCTTCAGATCACACTGTAAGGGTCTTTAGCTACCTCCTGTGGTTGTGCAAAAGTCACCATGGCATGCTATCTATAAAGAGTAGCTCCCTGCCAAATTAGTGCTGCCTTCTTGACTTACTACACACTTCAAAGGGTAATAAAATTCTTTAAAAGGATACATGAAAATGATCCAGCTGATCATAGTGCTCAGTTATAGATGTGATCTTTTCAAAAAGATATCCTTGGAGGGTTAAAATCTTAGAAAATCTGTGGGAAATGTTCCTTAATAAGACAAATTCCATGAAGCTTGGCCAACCACAGAGCTCTAACCTGTAGGAGTAAGCACTGCTTTTCCTAATACCTAATCTTTTTGTGTCTTGACCAGAAGAGAAGGCCTCATTCAAGTTACCTGCTTTTGTTTATCACTGGAATTATTTTCTACTTTTTCAATTGTAAAATCTTCTGAACCTACAGCTAGAATCATTCCATTTCTTTAAGGTTTATTCAGGCCAGTCTTAGAAAGGGAGAGATCTGGTGTCTGCATAGATATACTTTGTCTTGTTTGGGCCTCAGAAATTGAAAAGTATATGACTTTGATATATAGAAAGAATTAAAATCCTCCTATGAATTATAAATTTTTTATCCCATAAACTAGAGTCAATAAAAACAATTAAAATATATGTGAACATCTTCAACCTAGATAGAGTAATGGGGTGGAACCCATTAGTTCTAGTTTTATAACTAGATATTAATAGTATACACATTCGTCTCATCAAAAGCTGCATTTCCCCAGTGCTTTTTCCCTTCTTTCCCTTTATCCTATAATCCCCTCTGGCAGGGGAGGCAGTTGGTCTTGATAGTGGTCAGAAAGCCATCAGTTTATCAAGACACCCAAGAACCTCATCTCATGCAGCCTCACATACTAATCCTCAGATCTTATCCAAAATAGTGTAGCAATTCCATCAGAAGACAAATCAAGTAGAAGACACTTTGATTAGGGGTCTAAGCACTCAACTTTTAGACACCATAAATATAAAGTCGACTGGTTGGATTTTATCTATAAACTTATTCTTCTATTTAGAGCAGGAATAATTTAGCTATAAAAACATAAGAAAGGGCTGAGAAAATGTCCATGTGTGTTCAGTCCTCCATTCTTTTGAATTCATTACGTTTTATTTGTTAAACTATGATTCTATCAGACTGGAGTCCAGAAGCAAAGGTTATTTCTTGTACTGGAAATCTACAAATAGCAGTGAACTAAAAAGAAAATAGTGTTAGTGAAGCTGGCAAAATAGGTGGAAATATTTTCTCAGAATATGGAACCAATGTTATTAGTTGTCCTTTGCAGGCATGATGGCCTTTGAGTTTGCCGTGTTTAATTAAATGCATATAATAATGAAACTGATATCTTGAACACACTTTGCTTTTTGAGATATTATCTCCAGCAGTTAAACCTCAAGACTGGACTGACCTTTGGCTTTCACTATTCTCTCCCAGTCATGAAAGACATGAGTCTTACACTTGAGAACAGACCAAGTCAAACCAAATTATGACATTTTCCTGGCAGAAAACTGTTAAAGTTAGTGCAGTTTTAATTTTTAAAAATTGATGATGTTTTGCCAGTAATTTGGCTTAGTAAATGTATATGCATCAATACAGTAGTGAATTGGGTTTTTTGTTTTACTTGAGCTTACTTTTCAATAAACATGAGTGAGGAAAATTTCCTTCTACTATACCTTTTTATCTATTATGATGCCAATAATAATCTGAGGTTGCTCATTTTTATAATCACGCCAAGGGGCTTTTAAAAAAGGTAGTTACCATGTTATTATAAAATGGATGAATAAGCAAAAGTTAAACTGATGAAGAAAATGCATTAGCAGAGGTTTGTTGAAACTCTCTGTAGGTATTTTCATGGTGTTGATTACCAATGGAAAGCAACCAAAGTCATGTAGACTTATGCATCAGTAAGTCATAATTACTGAGTATTCATGAAATGCCAAGACAGAGCTAATTCTGTCTAAGGATATTATATTCTCCCTTAGACAGCCACAGTACTAGGGTGATGCCAAGGTTATGCCACAAGCTGAAGATCAATAGCAAGGTATATTTTACAAAATGAAATAGCTAAACTTTCTTTTTTTGTCAGAAAACAATTCTTAATGAATGTTTAAGATAAAAACATGTTACTATTAAACATAAAGCAGAGCATCACAAAGTTTTGTCTTTTAAAAGAGATAGTTAGAAAGGGGAATTGTGGACAGAATAATAAAAAGGGGAACAGTAAGAGTTTATTGTATAACTTTATATTATTTTTCTCCGTGTTTGCATTCCTTTAATTCTATTCCTATCCCTTGGTTTAACAAAGTGAGCCAAGGGCAGACTTTAAATAAATTGTGAGAAGCCAGAAGTGGAACAGAAAACCTGGTTTGATAAAATAAAGACAATTTTTTTCAACATGTGGGACCAGTGCTTCATCTTGCTAATAGACGGTCTGTGAGCTGAATTGTTACTAACAGATAAGCTATTAATTTAAAATAGAAATTGAATCCACCTTATGGGATTTCCAGAAGTAATGATTTTTCTTCCATGTTCCTTTCCAGATGTTCTTTAAATAACTACAGGCAATCTTAATTTCCAAATATTCCAAATGTATAATTAAAGTTACAGTTTCACCTCAATTTAAAGTATTCAATCTTGAATAAACTTGGATAGACTGCTGCTTTGGCAAACCAAGAAAAGTAATATTGAATTCTTCTGATTCCTCCTTCAGCCGCTCTGTCTGCCACCTGGACATCAGCCACTCTTCCCTTCTCAAAACATGCACACCTACTTCTTCCTGCCTGGCACAAGCTTGACCCTACTTTGCAGAACATAACTTCCTTTATATAATATTGCTGAGGGCAGAGAGCCTTTGTGCTTCATTCTTCCTTTTCCAATATCAAGAAATATGTCTTACCTTGGATTGGAGCTATATGCTTCCTGTTGTTCATGTCTTTAGTCAAGTGAATATGCCTTTTTGCACCACTAGACCCTTCTAAACCCAAGAATCTCACTCAGATGAACCATTCTTTCAAGGATTTTTTTTCTACTGTTTTGTTTTGTTTGGGGCTTTTCTTTTATCATGTGCTTATTTCTTAAAATAGAACATTAGCTTGAGATTGACTAGAACAGAAATTGATTTAAATTTTCAAATCAAGAAATCCTTTAGGAAAGTGATCCACTTCTTCAAACTAAGAGCAATCTCTAATCCTAGATCACTGTGGAGTAAGTAGCATGATACAGTCTTTCATCTACCATCTTCCTGTCACTCTTGCAAGTTCAGTCATACGGACACCATTTCTTGTATGTATTCGTTATTTTGTTAAGAGAAACCAATTAACATATTGTCAAGCCTCTCAAGTGTTTAGTCACTAATGAGGGTATTTAGCTATAAGATTTAGAAGCTGTAAAGCAAAATGCTTGACACACATGTTCTCTATTAGTTTGCTTTTTCTTATCTAGTGTTCCCTACTTGCAATGCCATTTTTGCATTTTCAAGATTCTTTTCTTGTACCTGAAATAGAAAGGCATAGTAGGTTTGGGATAGGTGTGGTGACAAGGAGGAAAGGTTGTGGTAAGCACAATAGCTTTGAGAGAAAGGTTTATCAACAAATTCTATTCAGGTCACAGTCTCTGTGAACCTCCATAACATTTATTTCACAGGGTTGTTATAAGGTTGATACATTAAATATAAAAGTATTTATTTATCAATCTTTCCCTGTTATAGTTTTGTGTGACAGACAACATTAAAATCTTAGGGGCTTATTAAAACATTTATTAGGTATTCCTGGATCTGTTTGTGCAACAGACAATTCAAAATACCCTGATTTGACCATCACACAGTGTATGAATGTATGAAAATATCACATACACCCCATAAATATGTACAATTATTATGTATCAATAAAAAAGGAGTAATTTACCTTTTAGGAAGAAACAAATCTTAAATAACAATTATCACTTTATAACTGCAGTTTGTTTACTATTTTCTTGATCTCGTCAATGTGAGGAGAGAAAGAAGAGAGGAATAAATAATGAAAGAAACCAAGTAAAACATTTTAAAAAATCTTAGGGGCTTATAAAAACATTTATTGGGTATTCATGGATCTGGCAGGTTGGCTGTGGTCTTGGCTGGCCTCAGCTGGATTGGGATGGACTCCAGGGTTTAGGTTAATTCAGACAGACTCAAACTAAAGGAGCAACAGCCATATGGGCATGCTCTTCTCATGGTAGAAGGCAGAGGCTCCAAGAGGGCAGGCAGGAATTGCCATGCCCCCAAAGGTCCTAGCTTGATACCAACACTCTGTCACTTCCACCCACATTCTACCAAGCAAAGCAAGTCACATGGTCAAGCCTAAAGTCCACGGCAAGTGAAAGAAGATTTGAAGGCAAAAAATTCAGTGCATTATTACCACATAGAATATAGTTGGTTTTCAATGAATGCTTTTTTAAAAAATGAAAAGTCATGTCCTTAAAAAGTCACATTTTATATCTAAATTCTAGCAAGTACATATTAAATTTAATTTTGCTGATTGTGAGTTTGGATTGCTAAATATTTATTTTAAATAAAGCAGTGTATACCTTAAAGATCCTAATATCTGGATCACCAGTGTAATTAAACTTTCCACTTAAAGAACAGGGTATTCTTAAATCTAAAAAACATGTTTTTCCTATTAATGGTGGATTTCCTTGAGTGCTTTAGGGTATGTGTAGATTTTAGAGTACAGGTAGAATACTACTATATGAGGACAATTATGAAAATTTATTGGAAGAATTAGGATTTGAGATGAAATTTGAAAGGAAGGGGAAGAGAGATACATGCAGGCATTGAGAGAGATGTTATAACTTGGGGAAGAATTTCGGCAAATGACACAAAGACAGGAATATTTAGGAGGAAGTGAGATGCCAAGAATGGGTACCCAAGTTCAGGGCACAGCATATTTTCTATTTGTTCATGTGCTCTATTTATTGTTTATAAAGTCATTATTTATTGTACCAAAGCCTTTCTTTTGTAGCTATTCCATTTTTTTAGACCAAAAGCATTTTAAAATCTGTGTTAATTCTGGGGTCTACTCTCAGGAGAATAGTTAAAGGTAACATTGCAAGTGAAAATTTGCACATTTTCTTTCATATTTCCTGTGTTTTCCCCCAAACTTGTCTAATTAACATTAAATCTTCTTAATCTCTCCCCTGCTATCTAGTGAAATAATATGTTTAGTATTTAAACATTATACACACAGACACATACATATACAAGTTTTTAATTGTGGAAGGTATGTATTTTCTGGACAACTGGGATTTTAATTATTTCACTTTTGTTAAATATGATTCTTTACAATCACCATTAAAAGTGGACTGCAGGGTTTTTGCCAACTATTTCTTCATGGGCTAGCTAACGACAGTTGAGAAAGCTTTCATCTTCCTTATATTAGGATGAAAAGCCCGTCTCTGACATTAATTCTGTAGATGAAAGGGTGAATACTTTTCCTTTTACAATGCCCGCCTTTCAACAGCCTTTCCTGGTAAACCTTTCAAGGCAACCTCTAACCCAGGCACATTGTGAAGGAATTCTGCAGATCTAGGGAGAAAAGAGATCATCAAAAGATGGAGCTGCAGCTAGATTTCTCATGTCACCCTGAATGTTCTTCAGAAATACTTATTTAATTTAAAAAGTTTTCAGTATTACCTACTGTTCTGGATATTGTGATTTCAAGAAATTAAAATATAGTGCTTCAACTGGATGGATAGTTTTATATCAATTGGTAGTTCATTTCAGTTTTATATCTATAGCTCTTGCTGCGACTCACAACGCTGTAGATGCTCATACTATGCATACACCAGATCCTCACATAAGCAATAAAGAGATTTATGGAAACATAAGCCATCCATTGATAAAGCACATATAGTGCAACATCAGTGAAGTACAGCGTCATTCTGAAATACAACTCTTAGCAAATATTTGACTCATCTCTCTTTACTTTAGGAAGCATTTTCCTATGGATGTTTAGGAAGGATATCCTGAAAAGGATGAAGAGTATAGAAATGGATTGCATTCCCCTTTTTCTTTTAAAGTTTACATGCATAAATTTTAATCTCAATGAATGGCTTATGGCAGCACTTCTTAAACTGCTTAAGCACTGAACAGCTGCTAATGGTAGTCCATCTGGAGATACTGCAGAGAGGAGTTATGCCAAGTCTGGTTTTTACTTTTAAAATGAGCTGAATTGCCTGTCTGCTCTATGGCACATGTATAACAGAAATTTTTGCTTTAATGCTTTCTCTCAAAAGAAAAATCTCCAGGCAAAAATCATCTCTAGCATGCTGTGCTTTGTTTATTTCATGGACTGTAGTTCTCCTGCCCATGGTTTACACATCCAGGAACACATGTGTACTCCTCTGAGAAATACAGAATATTCCAAAAATCCAAATTCATTTATTCATTAAATATACATGGTAAGGAATACCAATACAGAACCCAATCTCTGTTCTCAAGGAGATTTTAGCATTGTTGGAGAAACACAACAAGTATATAAATAGCTATAATTTACAAAATAGAAAGTGATAAGATTTAGGGAAAAGTGAAATAATAAGATTTAGGGAAAAGTGAAATAACAGAGAACGATTGGTTAGGTCAGTGAAAATTTTTGTGAGCAGTATATTTAGGGTGTAGGTACTCAGAAAAGAATAAATGGAAGCTACTTCAAGTAGTAAAAGTACCAAGAAAAGCACAGAAGCATGTACAGAAATTATTGATGTTTTTCAGATGCACAGAGGGCAGTAAGGCTGGTAGAAGACAACTTAAAAATGCATCATTACATTTAGTGATTGGTAATCAGTCAAAATTCAAATGGACAACAAAATAGGTCTTCTACAAATCTAAAAGTAAGCTTAAAATTATTACTTTTCTACAATCAAGAAATAAGTTATGGAGTTTCCAGGTTATGACATTAATATGGGTCTTAGTAGTTATAATTTTAAATAATCCAACTAAAGCATTATAATAATTCTAGATTTAAAAAACAATGGCATTTTCTATCTCTTAATTTTGAAATTTGAACTTTCTTCAGAACAAATTCATGAAGTGTTTTTTAGTGATAACAACAAGAAATACAGATATAATCACTGTAATCTTACATTCCTCCTTCACACTATCACACAAAAAATCCATTTTAGATGGATCAAAGACCTGATTGTAAGATGCAAAATAATTAAGCTAGAAGATAACACAGGGGACTTTTCTTCATGACTTTGGGACAGGCAAATATTTCTCTAACAGATCCCACACAGTACTAACCATAAAGAAAAAGATTGATAAATTGGACTTCCTTAAAGTTAGGACATTCTGTTTATCAAGAGACATGATTAAGAGACTCAGCAGGCAAAGCAAGGAGAAGAATAAAAAATTTACAGTATACTTTATACCTAAAAAGTATATGTACACCACACTTGCAAAAAATTCCTACAAATCAATAACAATTAAATTGTACATAACATAGTTTAGGAATCAGCAATTCTACTCGAGCTATATGGCCAATTAAAAAACAAGCATAAATCTGTCCACAAAAAGACATGTATAAGAATGTTCTCGGGAACATTATTTTTAATAGTCCTAAACTGAAAAAAAATCCTAATATTCAACAACAGAATGGATAAACTATGGTATGTTCATCAAAGAAAAAGAACAAATTACTGCTATATATGACAACATGAATGAATCTTATATACATATGGAATAAAAGAAACCAGACAAAAAAGAAACCAAACAATGAAATTGTCTATTCTATGATTCTGGTTATGTAAAGATGAAAAGCAGGACAAACTAATTTTAGATAAAAAATTAGGATGCTAGTTACCTTTGGGGAGGATGCATGAGGAAGGAGTCACAGGGAGTCTACAGGGATGATTATGTTGTCGATCTAAAGTTATGTGGTTTTCACATAGGTGTGTTCACTTTGGAAAATTTCATGGAGATGCATGATTAAGGTGTTTGCACTTTAATGCATATATGTTACATTTCAATAATAAAGTTTTAATAATCAATTACATACTTGCAGTTAGAATAGAAAGGCTGTATATGTCATTCATTAAAATTTTGTCATGTAACATAGATGTCCTAAGTATGATTGAACAGAGAACATTTTGAAACACTAAATGAATATATATTACATATTATATGTATATTCATATGTCTTCAGATCATGAGGCAGATCACGTGGCTGCTTTGGATAAGAATGAAAACCGAGTTCCATGGGAAGCATAATTGAATATTATTTCAGCTGTGAGAAGAAATTCACTATACATTGCCAAAAATATTACAGACTGTATCATGCAGCCAATTACTTCTATTTAAAAAAGATCAATTGTACTTCATTGAAATATCAAACCTTTCATTTTCATCAAAATATCAAAACTTATGTGCTTCAAACTAAACCCTGAGGAAAGTAAAAAGACAATACACAGTAAGGAAGAAAATATTTACAAATCATAAATGTAAGAAGGGGCAGGTATCTAGAATATATAAAGAACGCTTACAACTCAATAATAAAAAGACAACCCAATTTCAAAGTGGACAATGAATTTGAATAGACATTTCTCCAAAGAAGATATACAATGTCCAATAAGCACATGAAAAGATGCTCAACATCATTAGCCATTAGGGAAATGAAAAGCAAAACCACAGAACATCACTTCACATCCAAAAGGATGGCTATAATAAAAAAAAAAAAGACAACGATTGGCAAGGATATGTAGAAAACGGAACCTTCATATATTGCTGGTAGGGATGTAAAATGGCGCAGCCACTTTGGAAACCAGTTGCGCGAGTCTTCAAAATGCTAACCACAGTTATCATATCACCCAACAATTCCAATACTAGGATTTACCCAAGAGAAATGAAAACATATATACACACAAAGACTTGTATGTGAACTCGTCATAGCAGCATCATTCATAATAGCCCCAAATTAGAAACAATCTATAATAGATGTCCATCAACTAATGAATGGACAAATAAAATGTGGTATATCCATACTATGAACTATTTATTACTTGTCAATAAAAAGAAATGAAGTACAGACACATGCTACAACATGGATGAAACTTGAAAACATTATGCTGAGTGAAAAAAGCCAGTTACAAAAGGACAAATACTGTATGATTCCATTATATGAAATGTACAGAATAGGCAAAGCCATAGAGACAGAAAGCAGATTAGTACTACCCAAGTAGTACCCAAGGACTGGCAGACTGGAAGGGATGAGGGAATGGCAATTACTGCTAATGGGTATAAGAGTTTCCTTTAGGGGAGATGGAAATGTTCTAAAATTATATTGTGGGGATAGTTGCACAACCTTATGAATATATACTTAAAATTTGAACTGTATTCTTTAAATGGATGGATTTTATACCATGTGAATTATATCTTAATAAAGCTGTTTTTAAAAAAGGGAAGCAAAAATAGTTAATGTTTTAAACTGTACAATATTTTTATTAAAGCCCATTAAGTTTATAAAATAGCAAATATAAAGCCTTTAATTCATTTCTTATAGTAATTTACCCCTTACTGAGTACTTTCTACTTACCTGTTACTCTTTTAAGTGCTTTCGTGTATTAACTCAATACACAAAGTGACAATGTGAGATGGCTACTATTATTTCCTTCTAAAGAGGAAGGACCCAGGGCTCACAGAGGCCAAGTAGCATAATTAAGGTCTAACGACTAGTGACACTTCATGGATCTAACAGGCAGCTTAATTTAAATTCCATATTTTAAAATATTACACTATATTGATTCTACCTCCAAACACACCAGAAGTTCTATTCTTATTATACAATTCTCCAGCGGAGCATGGACTTACCAATAATGTGGTGATAGAACAACTGTGGGGTCATGAAACTATACAGCAAATGAAATTTCTAGAGATGAACATATACTCACTTTTGTAAGTATATCGATAGAAAAACACAGAAGAATAGATTTAAAGATAACTCCTAAATATGCACACAGACAGAAAATAATAGCAGCATGGAAAAATATGACATTGACAGAAAAAGGTATCTATTTTTTATAAATGTACCTGTCAGAATCTTTTTGGCTGCAAGTAACTGAATATCCAAGTCACTGTGACTTAGACACTACATTCATCATCTCTTACAGCAAGGAAAATAGGTAGGTGTTCCAGTGATTCGTCAATGGCATGAAGACTCAGGCACTGTTTATCTTTTTGCTTGGCCAGATTGATAGGTCTCTGCCCTCTGGCTTGTCCCTCTTCTTTGTACAATAAAAAATGCATCTTTAAATTTTGCAGATTTGCACATTAACACCTAAAAAGACATTTTCTCTTTTGCAGTTCTTTTTTTTTTTTTTTAGATGTGGTTACTTTATTTTGCACTTTAAAATTCACAAAAAGTTTTATAATATCTGCATTCTCCTTGTTGATCATCAAGGCTTTATGGTAAGACAATGAAAATTTTATCACATCAATTTGGCATACTTAAAAAACAATGGATAATTTATTAACAAATCTCTTTAATCAAGAACATTTTGTAAAATACACACTCTGGTACACATCTGAATTCATCTATCCTAAAATTAAACTTTAAAGGGCTTAAAAAAAATCCCTAAACAAACAGTTTTAACACTGACAAGCCTACCAGAATAATGCTGATGGCAAGCTATAAACAGCTTTAAAGCTGAATGTAATTTGGGGGAAGGGGAGAAGAAGAAATTATCTGTTGAACCTACATTTAAATGCATCTGTTAGTAAGACTTCTCTAACTTAATGAATTTCAACAAAGTGAACAACTCCTTTGCCTTTGGTAGTTTCTTAAGTTTTATTTTTAAATTTGTGACGTCTTGACTAAAGAAAATGAATCCTGGGGCTTGAGTATTTAAGGAAAAGAAAAACATTGGTGGTAATCTCAAAACAGTATTAGTGATAAAAAACAAATATAAAATAAAAAGAAAAAAGAACCAAAAAAAAAAAGAGAGAGAGAGAGAAACATTGGTGGCAAAAGAGGAAAAACAAGATCAGTACCTTTCTTAGTCCATCTAAAGTGGGTAACAAATAAAATCACTGCTATTAGGGAAAAATACTGGAGTTGATATGTGGGATTTAATTTGGCTTAAAGTTAGATAAGTTAACATCTAAATGACAAAAATAAAACTTCAAGGTGATCTCATCTAGGAAATTAAAAAAAATAATTGTTGCCCTCAATTAGTTTTTAAATCTGTGGAACAGTATAATATGTACTTTGAGGCACCCAATAAAGGATCTGTTAAAATTATTCATACTGCTATTTCCAATTTTAATATAATTTTTATGTGCTTTGGGGTAGCTCTTTAGATATTATCAGTAGAGGCCACTAAAAATAATGCCAGAATTTGAGTAAGAAGAGAGTAGAAACCAAAAGAGGATGGGATGATGATGAAATTGGGTAGTAATAACAAACATGATTTTTAAGGTTTCCTCACTAACTAATACTGCAAAATTGTGTATTTTGGCTCAATGTCACAGGGCTGATGGAAGTGATCAGGAAATGAGTGGAACATCCTAATCGTCCCACTTGGATTCTTAACTAACCCGTGATTTGGATGGCTCATTCATGGAGGACTGTTCCCATAGGCTGCTTGGTAAGGGGCAGCTATGTGGAGCTTACTATCAACACCTATTTGCTTTGTTTCTTTCAAGAACACTTTTGAAGGGCTAAGGACCTCTAAAAAGCAAGAGAACAAAGAACTTACTGGACTACAGAGATTAACAAGGGAATAATCTGTAAATAGTGTAATCATGGACATGTTATCAATCACCTTCTTTCTTGAGGCGGGGAATATGGGTCGATAAAAAAAAACTACACTCCACTACTAGGCCTATGAAAAAAATAAAACATTCTAAATTTTTCCTCTTTTGATCAGAAGTTTTTGAGAAATCTCAACTTTAAAATATCCCTAATCTGTCATCTCAAATTGCCCCTTTTATTAGTCTTAAAAATGATATTGCTTAAGGCTCATACATCAGTGAAAGAGTCAGAAGCTTCAGGATTAATAGATGACATTTAGTTCATTTGCTTAGGAAAAAGGATTTTATTCTGAAGTGTCTTTCAGAGATTTAAGCGCTCTATGTTATCACTGAATGAAACTTATTCTCAAAGCAAATATTCTCTATGATACCAAAGTATTCAGCTTATTATGACAGTACACTTTAACATATTAAAAGTCACAAAGTCTAAGAAAAGCAAGCAACAAGTTAATAAAATCACAACTCAGAATCCTAACAGTTTCACATGGTACTATTCACTATGAAATGCAAAAAGACTATTAATGTTTAAGTGGAATGATCTCTAGCCTGTAAATTACACTCCTGTGACCAAACAAATGATTATATATACTTGGAAGACTACAGAACATGAGTAGGCACAGAAAGCTGTTCTTCAGGACTGCTTTTTCAAAGCTTGAAAAATTAATTGATCCATCATTTTAGGGGGTGAAGCAGGGGGGGGGGCAAAGATGCATGTGAATTAGGAGGCTTTACATGTAGAAAAAAATCTAATTAAAATATTTTAAACAGACTATTTTAAATGTTTATTTGATATTGGAAGTGCGGTCAACTATCATAAACTATTTCTCTTCATCACAAAAATTCCATATATTAAGGATTTACGCAATCCGGGAGGGAAAAAAATCTAGCAACTTTTTTTTTGCCTGAGCAAGAAATCTAAAAAGGCTCTCCAAAATCTTGAGTAGAAGTATCATACTCTGCAATAAAATGCTTGAGTTCCTCAACACACCGCTCACCTATTTCATGTAAATTCTGCCTCAATGCAAACTGTATAGACTTTTCTAATGAAGGATCTTTTTCAATCAGCATTTTCACCACCATCCCGAAAGTTTCACAGTCTTGTCGGTAAACCTGTTCAATCTCTTTGGTTTTTGATGCTATTGCTTTAGAGCGACTGGTTAGCTGACTGTCTTCAAATAACTCTATGCCATCTGCTGCATTTGATTCAGGTTCTTCTGGCTGGTCAATGTACAATGGTGCCGTGGATCCCGCCTCAAACTCAGAAATTTCAGGCAAGTTACTTTCATCTGCTTTCTCTAGCTTTTCAGCAGCCCACTTGCTTGCAGCCTCGGCAAGTTCCTTTTCAGTTAGCCTACTGGGTTTGTCTAACACCTTTGCTGATGGAACTGCTGAAGAACTTGAGGGTGAAGTATCTCTTGATGTTTTCAAAGACTGTACAGGCCTCTCTTTATTTCTATATTGCGACTGATGGAAAGAGTACGGTTTGCTTCTTTCTGGAGAGTAGCTTCTACTACTGACACTGGAGCCGGATCTGCTGTGTGGAGAATCCTTTCGGCCTACAGGTGATTCTCTGAAAAGCGGATTATCCCTTTTATGAGGAGACCGGTCTCTCACATAATGGGAGTAGAAGCTTTCTCTTCTAAAGCCATCTCTCACATCCCTGTATTCAGGCTGTCGGCTTGCAGAATAATCATCTCTTGCCCATCTATAACCAGATTCATCTCCTCTGTGAGATGGACCACTTCTTCGATCATGGGAAAAACCGCGGCCCTCGTCATATTCTCGGTAATCAACATGACTGTCATATCTATTGCAGCTTCCTTCCCCAGCTCTGTCTAGCAGTGGTGGTTTCTTGGCACAACATTAACTACTCTATGGTAGCCATCACTGCGGTGACTTCGAGCAGGTACTCGTTCTCTTGGAAGTCTTTCATAGTCATATCGTCCCTCAGACCACATTTCATCTCTTCTATAAGCCACGTAAATCCCGCCTGTAGGGGGCTGGGGAAAGATGTTTTCCAGGAGGGATCTCACTTGAGGCATTCTGCTACAATGTCCAGGAAAGGTACGGCTGCTGTGCACTGCGAGAACCTGGTGCCAGAAAATTGCAGTTCTTTTTTAACACAGAAGAAAACCCTTGCCAACTCTTCTCACCCCTAAGTAGGAAATCCTTGCCAACACGTCTCACCCCACTTCCTTCCTTTCAGTAGCGAGGGTTGCATGACATGCCCATGCCAAATCAGTCACCAGTAGCAGGGATAGATTGTGATAACTGGCTTTGACTAATCAACATTTACGTTTTGAGAATGCCAGTTTGACAGCATGTAAGAGGGCGGACACCCCCAGTAAATTGGAGGCTATGGGCTTGGAAGGAAGAAATGGGTGGAAGGCTGGTTGTTGGTTAGGCGACCAACAGTGTCTGCCACAAGAAAGTAGTAATGCTAAAAACAACCATGCCTTTACAAGTAATAGCCTTAACCACAAACCAAAGTGCCATTTCTACATGAATTCTGTGTGGAGAAGACATTTTCTTATGTCTACACACAGATTTCTCAACAACAAATAAATACGTGAACAGTATCATCTTTGAGTATTCAAGAATATTGTGTTTGACTTTCTCTTTGAAATGGCATTTCCAACATATATGCTGAATCAGGCATGGTAAGATATATCATTGAAATGCTAATGTTTAACATGGTGAATATTTAACTCATTCTTTTATAATAAAATATGACTTGCAGTACCCAAATTGGAAGCCAATAGAAATACTGAGTCAAAAGATACATATTTTTTCCTTGCCTAGAGAAAAATTTGGAATTAAAACCTTTAAAATCAAATTTATTTTCTTTAATGTAAGCCATTAGGTGTTGGATTCATAAACTGTGTAGAAAGGTTTATAACTGAGACATTCAAGAATTACCAATGCATTTAAGTTCATTTCCTTATCATTTTAATTTTCTTCTTCCCAATTTAAATTCTATTTGAAAATGTTTCAAGTAATTGTATTACTTTTAATGGTTTTTTATTCCATACTCACTATACTTTTCAATACCACATTAAAATTGCAGTACAGAAACATGTTCTTCATCTGCTCTAACAAAGACAGTTCTTTTAACATGAACTTTGGAGGTCTTCTATTAGTCTCTAGGAGGGAAAGGCAATTTTCTGAACCCTGTGCATAAGAATTATGAATAACTACTTGAAAAATACAAACTTAAGAATCTCTTTGTTCTTAAACTACTATACAATTGCAAAACTATACTTCTATGAAAGGCTTATGTGCACCAAACTTTTTCACCTCTGCGCCCTCTGATAGGTGATGTTTCCTTGTTCTTCTTTGTGAGAGGAAGAAAGGTCTCACATTCATCTGAGGCTTAGATTCGAGTTTTTAGGTTTGATAAATACAGTGTAGTCGAATGGCAGAAAGAGACAGGTAGCAGTTTGGGATGATTTGAGTTACTATCAGAATGTTTTACTTTGATCATGTGCTAGATACTGTACATTTTAGAAATTTAAAAAATGAGATTACGACTCACTACAAAAGGAAAACAAAGGTAAATAGATTAAATAAATGCTTTTTCAATAAAAAAACAGCCCCATACTCAGTAGGGTGAGCCTTTGTGAATTTAAAATTAGTAATTTTCCTACTTCAGATTACAATTTGAACAACAGGAGAACTGACTCTCTCCTTTTACTGTCAATCCAGGGCTGGGGTTTGAATTCCTGTCAAAATAGCACTTACTAAGGGTACCCTTTATATCAACTCCGTAAATGTATACATCATTAGGGGAAAAAATGCAGCGGTCACCTTGAGAAGACAGTGCCTTATATTTTATGGGTGAGGTGAGGCTCTCGACTGTCTAACAATCCTGAGATCGCCCCAAATTCTGGAAACCCCATTCTCCATCTGGTTCTCATCAAGGTTTAACGAAGCCAAAAAGAACAACTTCTCCATTCTAGATGGTAGGTCCTAGAAACAGATGCGGACCCCTGGATAAAATAAAAGGAAAAGGGTTTCTCTCTCCATCCCATCCCCCAACTCTGCTGCGTCTCCAAGACCGAGGGTGTTAACCGCACCCCCTACCCATGCCATGCTCTGGGGCAGCTCCTTTTCCGTAAGGACTGTTAAGGATGGATTTTAGCCTCTCATCAGAAAAGAACCAGGAGGAGGATCTTGGAAAGCAGGGGAGCTGTGAGGGGCGGGAGGAGTCGGGGGCAATCCTTGCACACAGCTCCCGCAGGGTCCGGAGCTTCCCCGCTCCGGTCTCAGAAGCCCAGAGCACGCCCACGAAGGCCCGGCGCCCGGTGGCTGCGCCGGAGGACAGGCAGGGCGGGCTGCTCCCCGCGGCGCGGGCGGCCTCGGGCCAGGGCTGGAGGGACGGGGGCGGGCTGGGGTGGGCGAGGAGGGGCGCTCGTGTCACGTGCGCGCGCAGGGGCTGTAATAAATGCCCGCGAGCGCGAGGGAGCGGCGGAAGCGCCGGGCGCCTGGCTTTGCGCGCGCGGCTGCACCGAGGTCGCCACCGGCCGTTGCCGCCGAGTCCGGCTCGAGTCCCCGCCCCTCGCTCCTGCAGATAATGCTGCTCGCAGACGCTCGGGCGCCCACCCCGGCACGCTAACGAGGCAGCGAGCTCCCTTTCCGCCCCGGCCGCACGGTCTGACTTTGGAGCGCTTTGCCGGCCACTTCTTCCAGGCTGCAGGCAACCGCGGAGCCAGAGCCTCGCGTCCCCTTGCGGTCCGCGCCCTCGCCGCCCCCGGACGCGCAGTGCCCGGTCCTGCCCGAGCGGGGCGCTCTGTTTGCAGCAGCGTGGGAGGACTCGGGGCGGCTGCGAGGCCGACGTCCTGCTCCGCTGGGCTCTCCCCGGGCACTTCACACTGGAGAGGTAAGGGCGATCCTAAAATGCATCGCCGCGGGGTCCAGCTGCCAACTTTTCCCATCTCGTTTTTTTTTTTCTTTTAAAACCTTACTTAAAAAAAAAAAAAGAAAGAAAAAATGGCAACTTGTAGAGAATGGTCAGGCACGGAGGGTGGGTGGGCTGCTCGCCCTGCAGCGGCCTTGGAGATCAGCGGAAGCTTGTTCTTGGAAGTGACTTTGTGGGTTCACCTCCCTCTGTCGCGCGCTTTCCTTTTGGGTTAAATGAATAGTGTGCGGCTGCCGTGTATGGGAGGAAAGCTCTGAGGTTGCCGGGGAGCTGCTGGCATTCTCGGGTGCAGGCCACACGTTAGGCACAAACTTTCCAGGAAATAACGATTGAGTTCTTGACCTGCGTCCGGATAAGAGATTTCTCCCAGTGACCGGAACCATTCATTCTGAGTAGTTCACAGGCCGCCCTGGATGTACCCATGGATACATGTATGAATAGCCTTTTATTAAGGCATTCACCCTCAATTTGAGAATACTGTGGACATTATGAATGCATGTGAACCAGCGATGGGACACTGGAATAAAATATACCTTAAATGAAAAATAATACCTTAAAACTCACTCCAGAGAAACATGGACCTCTAGACTGAAATAAAACATTCTAGGTAGATAACATCTTTTGCAGACTATATGTAATATATAGCCATTTAAATCTTGTAATTCAAATAGTATTTCCAAGCTTTGACTCTCCTGGGCTACTTTTGCCATTTATTTTTGGCCTTGCGGATATTACCTTGAGAAATAGAGTTGTCTGTTTTGTGGAATGATATATTGTAAAAAGTCCTGTGGAAGAAAAAATGGGTGGGAGATAAGTTATTTCAAAAGCGGGTGTCTGTTGGTGTTATATAAACAAATCAAAGTGGCATACTCTCGTTGTAACTTTTGCTTTTGTTATTAGAAAATTAATATCTGCCTGTATTTTCGTCTTAATCGCATGACATGTCGTTATAGCCAAAAGGAGTGGAAGAGCCTGTCTTGGAGATTTTCCCGGGGAAATCCTGAGGTCATTCATTATGAAGTGTACCGCGCGGGAGTGGCTCAGAGTAACCACAGTGCTGTTCATGGCTAGAGCAATTCCAGCCATGGTGGTTCCTAACGCCACTTTATTGGAGAAACTTTTGGAAAAGTACATGGATGAGGATGGTGAGTGGTGGTCGGCCAAGCAAAGAGGGAAAAGGGCCATCACAGACAATGACATGCAGAGTATCTTGGACCTTCATAATAAATTACGAAGTCAGGTGTATCCAACAGCTTCTAATATGGAGTATATGGTAAGGAAATTTTCAAGTGGTATGTACAAAAGAAATGTTTATTCATGTTTTCAGTCACCACGGTGAAATTTTCTTATGCTATTCTTTAATCTTTAACCATTTGTCCAGTATGGAATTTAAAAAAAAAAGATTTTCTTCGAGAATGTCTTCCTCTGCGTTTTCTGTTATTAGCATTCCTGCTGTTTCTAAGAGCTCTTGGAATTTCAGAGTAGAATTAAATATCTTTAGATGCAATGTTCCTACTAAGTGCTCTAAATTCGACTTCTACAAGAAGGTTACTAGTACTGAGAATGCTGAATAATTTGGTGTATTTGCTTTTAAGTGGCTTAGTAGACAAATTGCTTCCTAATTCCTAACTGATAGAACCTTCTTATGAATCATGGATCTGGAAAATTCAGAGACTAATAATTTCAAGAGCTTTCTGGAGTGCTGATATTTTTATATATATGTGTATGTGTATATATATATATATATATATATATAGTTTCTGATGGGGCTTTATTTGTTACAAATGTGTAAATGACATTGTAAAGTATACATTTCTATGGTTGCTATATGTTAAAGACTACTTTGGTAATGGCTTTTCTTTCTGGATTTATTATTTGTGAACTTTGAAGCATGAAAATAAGCCTGGGCAAATGATTAAATAAAAATATGCAACTTATGCTTAATGATCTTATACTTACTCTTAAAGTAAATTGGCAAGTTTGAGAAACAAAATTACTTCTTTAAAACTATCAGCATATAATTCAATACACTATTATTTCATACCCTGAATATTTAGACAACTTAAAAAAATCGATTACTTCCATGAATTAGGAGTGCACTAGTAAAGCCTGATAATATATAATTTTTGGTGATGGCAAAGTTTATTTAATGAAAATTGGAAATGACATTTCTCCTTGGGGTACATTGTAGGTTGTAGTTAATTTTAATGCATTCTAGTTTTTCTTCTTTTCTGCCTTTAGTTTGGATGGGTATTCTCCATTTAGGTAGCTTCCATGAAACATGGAAGTTCTAAGTTCTCATTACCTATTACAAAATATGCCATTATGTTAACTTTTACTGGAAAAAAAAATTTTATCCTGAAGAGAGTAGGTAGCACTCAAAAGAACTAATCAGACATTAAGAATTGGGACCCAGGAATCAGGCTGTATAGGTTTAATTTATGGCACTGACACCTACTAGCTGTGTGACTTTGGGCACTTACTAATTTCTCTCTACTTCAGTGTCCTTGTGTCTAGTATGTGTACTCACCTCAAGGGGTTATTGTGAAGATTGAAGGAGATAACCTGGGTAAAGTTTAACTCATTATCAGGCACACTGCAAGGTCTCGGTAAATGTGGCTAAAACATACTTCTAATTTTATGTCTCCTCATACTGTTTAAATATGATATTCAAGGAAGTTGTTAACTCTTCTCAAAATTCTATGCAGGATATGACATCTGTAATGTCTCATATTTCTGCTTCTTGTGTACTTTAGAGTGTTTGCCCAAAGTGAAAAATTGTATGACTTCTTCATCTGTGAGACTTCAAACAGAAAAGCCAATTATGGAGTCTTTCCAACCAGGCCACTGGATGCTTATTCCATGTGGATAGATATTCAGTTGCATTTTATTTAAAATAAGAAAGAACTTGGGAGTTCAAACCCACCAAAAGAAATCTGAGACTATTTGTATGTGCTTTAAGTAATATGGAAATCATGAAAGAACAGTTCAGTGATTCGTTTTCATGTCTGACTTCCAAAAAAAATAACTGCTTATTGTATGATGTCTGGTCTGGGATGTTTATATGAGTTTCATTTTAGTTTCACTGGTTTCATTCTATCCTTGAAATGTAGATTCAGAAACCAGGCAGGGTTTATATTGTGTTGCCCTTAGATACTGTTAGCACTGGAATGCAGAGGAGTATGTTCCTCAACTGTAAAACTGGAACACATTTTCTAGAATATGCGTTTAAGGGAAGTCTAAAATAACAATTCTATTTTATTTGAAATACTGTTGATTTAAGTATTTGATAGTAATGTAAGTATAAATGTAGATCATTCTTAAAAAGATACAATTTATTCAGTTACTTAAAGTGTATTTATTTGAGAAAACAAAATTAAAAACTGGCTAAAGAGCTATTTCTTGTAAAATCTGTAATGTTCTATGATAAGTGCCACCACTGTTGGCCACTTGTACCCTATATGTCATTTCATGTTAAACGCTTGAATAGCCAGTTACCTTATTTACACTTAGTGTGTATTTTACTCTGTTCTTTGTCTTTGAACCTATAGCAGCAAAGTTACATCCATACTTATTAACATTACATTCCTATATCCCTGCCCCTAAGTTGCAGTGTTAAAAATTGAGAATGGAAAGTCATATCTTCCCTTGAAGAGCTTATGGGTTGATGGAGAAGAAAGAATAGACACATTTGACACATTTCTAGTAAGCAAGGACACAAAAGTCTTTGTTTATATGTATGAATTATGCCAAGGGAGCACAGAATAATGGAACATTCCTAATTGTGAGCGTTAATCAGTGGGGAAGCTGAGCTACATGTTGTTTCTTGAAGGTGGTCATGGACATGAATTGTAAGAAGGGGTGGAAGGTAGACATCATTTAGAAGAAGAGGAACAGAAAAACACAGGGTGGCAGGAATTGGCAGGCTAGTTGTAGGGAATGAGAAGCAGATTAGGTTGATGCAAGTGCAGATCTTGTGGCAGAATAAGGAAGCAGAGAAATGAATTGTTGGTGATAGAAACCAGTAATCCTAAGGAAGGAGATTACCTACATTTAATGTAGGGTAAATCAAGAAACAGGGGCTTTTAGGTCATCTGGTGAACCTGTTGCCTCCAGATTTTGGAGGAAGAAATACTAAACATTGTTTTCCTCATTGGTAAAATCAGTGAAAGAATATAAACCTCACAGGTTGTGATGAGATAAGACATTTGATACTTCTGAACAGATTCACTTTCTTCAAGCCCTCTCTTCCATGGGTTTTAAGACCCATTGCTTGGTTCTTTCATCCCCATGTCTATATTTCCTGCTCGTCTCTTAAAAGTTTGTTCCCTAGGTTTTCACTTTTGTCCTTCTCGCTTCCTACAGGGCCTTACCTACTCCTTTGACTTTAAGTACCATTGTACCTTTGTGGGTCTGTATTATATATCTCCACCCAACAACACTGTCTTTAAACTTCATTTTCCTATTTCCTACTGCCCATTGGATCATATCCACGTGATATTACTCCACAGTTACATCAAGCCAAAAATGTCTAAAAAGAAACCTGACTGCCTTATCCTTTTCCCCTACTCTCACCTGTCTAACCTACCTTCCTTCCTGGGTTCTTTCCCAGTGGATCTCATCAACATCTACTCAGTTGTCTCTAAGAATTATATAAAACCCCCTGCTCCCAAATTGGACATATTCTCAATTCCCACCCCTCATTTCTGTATAACAAACACACGTAAACATAAATACACAATTACTTTCCAAGCTTTATAGATTCTATCTCAAATGTTTTTGGAATCCATCTCTTCTATTTCATCCTAATATTTGCTCGTTGTCTCACACCTACCTTGGTACTACAGCTTCCCACCTAGCAGACCATGCCAATCTCTTCCTACTTTATTTCTAATTTAGCCCACTCTCCTCACCGTTACTAAAGCTGACTTTTCCCCTCACACAAATCTGCGCTGGTTGTTCAGCTGCACAAAAGTTCTTTTGACTCCTGGCTGCTCACAGGTTAAAGCCCACCATGATTAGCTTCTACATGGAAGCACATGTAGTACAGTCTACTCCATAGCCGTTGACTTCCTTGTGCATATTTGAACCTGTGTTTGCATTGAACTCCGTGTTCTTAGAGATGGTCATGCTTCCTCATGCCTCTGTGCCTCTTTGCTCATTTAATGGCCTCTGTGCCTGGAATGCCAGTCTCTCTCCTCCTAACAAACTTTTACTTATCCCTCAAGATTAAATGCAAACATTATCTTTCCTATAAAGCTTCCTCTGATACACCCGTTCGTCTGCCCCACTCCTAAAGTACTTTATTGAAGCCTATTTATAGTATTAAAGTTTTGTTGCAATGAAATATTTACATGTCTGTTTTCCTTTCCAAGACTTTGAATTCCTAGAAGGGTATGGGTCGTACCTTCTTTACCTTTATAACCCATAGCCTGGTGGTGCATAGAAGAGGTGCTCAGTTAATGTTTGTTTATTGAATATTGTTGAATGCTCGATAAATATGTGTTGAATGAAGGGATGGATGGAAGAATAGGTAAGATCATATATGAGACAAATACAGAGGACAGGTAAGAAAGAGGAATTATAATAACAAAAGTCTGGAAGGTAGAATATCACCAAAACCAGAGATATTGATTCAGGAAATTGGAAACATTTGAGAAGAAGGCATAAATCCTTCATATAATTCAGGATCTTTTTCTATTTTTCAAATTATTATTTTATAATATAGAGCCACTAAGCTAATACTAAAGGTATTCAAATGTTGCAGAATTTAATAAAATTTTACCTCTTATTACAAATTTTTAATCTATAGCCTCTAAAACATTATAGATTGACTAAAATCCAAAGTAATTTACTATTATACAAAATGCACCTAAGTCTAGAATGTACTTTAGCTACCAGGGCACTTGACCTAAAAAGGACACACGGGCCAATGATACACTGTCCCTCACTGTTACTACTGTTTCCATGTCTTTTTGAGAACTGTTGGCAGACACTGGTGGGAGGGCTGATGGCTGTGCATGTTTCCTCTCTCACCTCACTGATGGGTGAGGATATGGGCAGGACCTTGGCAGGCACTTTTTGAAATGTAGAATAAAATACATCTGAATACCTCTCCTTTTGCTAGGCAACCAGAGGCTGTGAGCCAGATAACCAGTGGTGCTTTCAGGCTGTGGTGCATGTTGATGCAAATGATGGCTTGCTTCCAGTTTGTTACTTACGTTTTTTTCTAAGGCTATGCTTAAAAGTGGGAATCATGTTTTGCTTTGTTTTCTCTGTGCTTCAGTACAACAGATAGTTCCAGAAACTGAACAGGGGACAACCTAGTTTGTTGAACAGGCTGATTCTAGTCTGAAATATGCAGAAGTTATTTTTAGCTTGTGTGTTGCTCTGTTTATTCTCATAAATCCATATTTTCTGACATTATTTACCATCAGTGACATACATCCAGAATAAATACAGATAAAGAAATGATGTCCTTATAATTTGTTTACCATAGCCCATGTCTTAATCTTGATAAAAGTGTCAGGAAATCATTGCAATTAAGGTTTTATTGCAATTAATGTCGTTGCAACTCTTGATTCTTTTTTTGTTGAGACAGAGTGTCACTGGGTGTCCTGGGTAGAGTGCAGTGATTGTAGTCACCACAAGCTTCAAGTCCTGGCCTGCGAGCGACCCTTCTGCCTCAGCCCCCTGGGTAGCTGGGACTACAGGCTCATGCCACAACGCCTGTTTGGGTTCTGAGCTGCAGCTATCCTCCCGCCTCGGCCTCCCAGAAAGCTAGTATTACAGGCGTGAGCCACTGCGCCTGGCCACAACTCTTAATTCTTAAATAATAGTTTTCTTTCTGTATACTGGTGCTTGCCTGGTAATTTTCAAAAAATAATATTTTTACCTTTTATTGATATATAATATCTACATGCACTTACAGGTACATGAAATCTATTTGTTGATTCAAAGAATATGGTCAATATTTAAGTTACTATATTTTTTTCCTAAATTTAAAATAGCTGGTTTAATTCTCATGAAGTATTTTTTATTTTACTTTAGTATTATATACATACAATAAAGTTTTTTTAAGCATCTTTGTCTATAGAGTTTAAAAAATTATAAAACCTTAATTTGAATAGTTTCTTTTAAGACATTGACACTTTAATGAATTTACACCGTAGATGGCAATGCCTCTAGGAAGAAAATAACATTACAGCCCAGTTGTATTGAAGTTAGTAATTAATTACCCTAGAGTTCTGGGAGAGTAAAGATTCTCCCTTAAATATTAGGCATAGCCATATGTCTAAGGGGTTAGAGTGGCAAGAGAGAAAAGTAGTTTTAACAGAAGAAGGGAACAGACCAAGAAAAATGCCACAAAATTTTGGAATTGTATTGTTATTTATTCCTTCACCCAGCATATATTGAGAGTTTACCATATCCCAAACACTATATAGGGCCCAGCAGTAAACACAACAAACATTCTTCCTTGCATGAAATAGGTGTGAAGGCTTTGAATCCTCCAAACTCAGCAAGGGGACCCACGTGGCTGACAGAGAGTGAGCATGGGAAGTGTCGGAAATGAGATCGGAGATTTAACTGGGGAAGGCAGATGCAGGTCATTGTAGAGACCCTCACTTTTAGTCTGAGTAATAAGAAACCATTTGATGCTTTTGGACAGAGGAGTAACCTGATCTTACTTATACTTACTCAGGATCATTCTGGCTTTGTTGAGAACACATTTCAGGTGATAGGAAGAGGGGCATGGCTTTGAATGGGAAGACAAAGTGATTGCAGTAATCCATATAGCAGTTGATGGTAGCTAGGAATGGAATGGTAGCCAGGAAGGTGGGGAGAAATGTTAAGAGTGTGAATATAAACCTCTTTGTGATCATAACATTAATCCTGAAAAATTTAAGAAGGGCTATTGCAAGGTGAATGAAATTGACTTGGCTGGGAGGCAGCCAGTAGGCTGGGATTTCCTGCATCTGATGCAACGTCTAAATCTATCCAAGCCTTGGCTGCAGTGTTCTGAAAACTGATGGCAGTTTCCACTCTGGTTTAAATATCAATGGGGAAGATTCTGGATCCTTTAACTTGCAGGGACTTCCAGAATGGTTGCAAAGATTCCAGAAATCACCAGTTACTTGGTACCTATTTTACCAACATAATTCCAAGAGATTAGAGGAGGTGGAACCCACCTTCTGCCTTCCCACACTTCCTGGGCTAGAGATGCCTACTCTTTTCCCACCTGGTCTGCCCTTCCCTCCCCAAACCCAGTTTCCTTCCCCCTTCCCTCCATAAACAGAAGATGAGAACTTTAGCATGAGAAGTAAAATAGGAAGTGGTCCAGTTCCTGTCCAATAATCACCAATTTTATTATCATGGGGAATATCATTGGGATTTTATCTAATTTTGGAGGTAGCCCAGACAGATTTAAGATGGGAGGGGGACCGTATAGTTGAGGAACTAGAAGCATTGCAGTTGCCGTTTTCTAAGGTAGGGAATAGTGTAGCTAGACCAGCTTTTGGTAAAGAAAGCTGGAACTCAATTTTGAACATATTAAACTTGAGATTTAGCTTAAATATCCAGGTGAATGTGTCAAGTATGCGATTAGATACATAGCAATTAGATATATGTAGGCCAATCTCAAACATAAAAAATTAGGATTGATCAGCATTTACATGGCATTTAAAGTCATGGTGATGGATGAGAGTATCAAGGGAATGAGTATAGATAGAGATCTTCAGGAAGCGAGCCCTTGACACACATTAAAGTGTAGAGGAAGGGAAGGTGAGGAGGAACAGGAAGGGGACTTGAGAATTAGGAAGAAAACTAGAGGAACATGAAGGCCTGGAATCCAAATTAAGAAAAGCAGAAAGCATGATCAACTCTGTCAAATGCTGCTTATAAAAAGCTCAAATAAAATGCAGATATGACAATATTATAACATATTTGACAATATGGGAGCCATTGGAGATCTGATAAAACAGTTTGAGTGAAGTCATAATGGTCCAAGAGTGGTTCAAGAATGGGATGAGAGAAATTAGCACGCTTATTCATTTATTCATCAAACATGCAACATCTATGGGCCAGGTGGTATCCACAATATATATATATATATATATTTTTTTTTTTTTTTTTGAGACAGTGTCTCACTCTGTTGTCCAGGCTAGAGTGCTATGGCATCAGCCTAGCTCACAGCAACCTCAAACTCCTGGGCTCAAGCAATCCTTCTGCCTCAGCCTCCCAAGTAGCTGAGACTACAGGCGTGAGCAACCATGCCTGGCAGGTATCCAAAATCTTAACTCTTTTCTAGCCAAAAGTTTTCAACTTAGCTTTGGAAGAGATAATTCAATTAGGGAATGTATCTCAGATTTTATGATAGTCAACAGGAAAATGTAATTACTTGATTTTTTTTTTGCAGTTGCCTTTACTGAATGCATCCATTAAAAACTGAACATATTAATTTATAATCATATATAGTCACAGTTAAGAGTGATGTTTAGCTCAGGAACATTCTCTCTTTGTTCAGGCTGTGTGCTCTCTCATATATTCTTTACAGGACATTATACAACCAAATAATTGCACATGATTTAAAATTTAAATTCTCTTTTTTAATGATTTTTTTACTAACTCAATTAAAGCCAAGTGTTTATAAAAATGGCAATAGGTCATTGTTTTATATATATTATGTATAGTATATACAATATTATGGATGATATATGAAATATATAATATGTGTGTATATACTAGTTTATGGAAAGAAAAATGTGAAAATTCTAATGGTAATGAATTATCTGGTGAAAATATTTCAATATTTATGTCTGAGTAACTCTGTCTTTATTTTCCTAAATATAATTTTAAGAAGGTACAGCACGGCTTTTTTATAATTGATTAGAGCAATTTGTTTTTACTGATAAATTTGTATTTAGGAAAATACATTTAATTCAACAAATATTGATTGCACATTTATCTGCCAGGCACCTGTTCTTGATGCTAGGGAATATGGTAGTGTATAGAAAGTTTAATGACAAGTTAATGAAAATAAGCAGAGTGAGATGACAGAGGATGATAGAGGTGGAGCTAATCGTGATGGTATTTAGGGAAGGCTTTTCTGAGCTGGTGGCTTTTGATCTGATAGCTGAATTACAAGGAGTCAGATAAACAGAGAGACCTATCATTCTGGGCAGAAGGAATACTGGGCATAAAGTCTTAAGTCAGGAAGGAGGTCACAATTCCATGAAGAGGCCTGAGTGGCTGAATTTTATTCTGGAATAGGGGAAGTGTTAGAAAATGAAGTAGATGTATAAGCATGGGCCAGAATCCTTTTGAGCCTTATAGGTAAAGAGAAATTTGTATTTTATACTGAGTGAAATGGAGAGCCATTGGTCATTTTCCTACAAGGGACTGACCTGTTCTTATTTCCAAATTTTATAAAATTGCTCTGACTACCATACTGAGAATGGTCTGAGGGAGAGGCAAGGCTGGAAAGCAGAGAGATGAGTTGGAAGCCGTTGCTGTATTCTCTGTGAGAGATGATGGCGACTTGGACCAGGCTGATAACATTGGGTAGCTTGAATGTGAACGGTAAAGGATGAAGAGGAATCTGGGATGTTCACAAGCCAGTTTGGGGGTAGCTGAAGCATTTTCTGAGACAGGAGGAGAGACTGGAGACAGTGAAGATGAAACTGGGAGTTTCTTTTTGGCTAAGCTTTGTTTGAGATGCATGCCATCTTAAGTTGCCTTTCATGGTCAGTGGAAAGGTGGAACTCGATAAAAATGTGAAAATCATGTAGATATCATTAGGAACCATCTAAACTGAACTGACTGAACATTATCCAAGGAGAGAAGATTTTTTATCAACAAGGCTTGGCTGCCATAGATTGAGGGCTGGGGCACAGCACTGTGTAGAGGTTGAGCAGAAAGAAGTTAGCAAAGCAGCTGAGAACAAGTAGTCAGTAAGGTTGGAGGAAAAGGCAGGAGAGACTGGTGTCCCCAAAGTCAGGAGAGGAGAGTCCAACATGAGAGAAGTTAACTTTTTTTAACATTGCTAAGAAGCTGCATAAGATGAAGAAGAAAAACCACCAGCGGTTTTGTCAATACTGAGGTCATTCGTGATCTTCGTAAGAGTAATTCCAGTGTTCAGGTATGCAGGGAAGTCTGGTTTCGGAGGTAAGAAGAGAAGGGGAGGGGAGGGAGTGGAGAAGTGATTGTAATTCCTCAAGATGTTGCTGTGAAGGAGATCAGAGAAATGGGATAAAAGCTAGAGGGAAATACGGGAAAGCTTTTGTTTTTGGTTTTTGAAGAGTATGTTTATAGGTTGATGGCGGTGAACAGGTTGAGAAACCACTTGGTATAGGAGGAAGAAAATGCAAATACAAAGTCAGTTCATTTATTCTGACAGGAAAGACAGAGGTTTTTGGTACAGAAGCAGGTAGTTTAGAGTATTTGATGAAGAAAAGAGAATTGTCATGTGAATGCTTCTCTTTGTTCCAGTTAACTATGAAGCAAGATCATAGTTGAGCTGAGAATGAGAGGGCAGGAAAGAAAGAGGTCTGAGGACAGGACATCATGAAATAGCTTTAGGGATCTTTGTGGAGTCATATGTATAGGAGGTTTTCAGATGCTTTAAGTTCACTTGTTACACAGTGCTTTAAGTTCAGAAGTCTAATAGATATGGAAGAAGTTCACTACGTGTGTCAAGGTATTGCCAAAAATCAGAGATTTAAAGTAATTCTCTAATTTGCCATTGGTCACATTACTTTATGTGGTGTCACCTGCTTGACCTTTAGAGACCCCTGGAGATGAGAAAGAGATGACCAAAGACATGTTGGTAGGAGACTGATTTTTAAAGTATTCAGATATTAGATAATAGAGATCAAGCACAGATACAGACCAAATAGTGTGTTCGAGGTTCACCTTGCAAACGATGAAGAGGCTTGAACTATAAGATTCCCCACAGCCTAATGTTTAAATCGATCTAATTGGAGAAGGAATAGGAAATGAAATCTCAAAATTATTTAATGACAAAGTTCTGTTGGATAGTGAAAAGTGAAGTGCAGCCAATAGTGGAGTAAACTTTAAAGGCCCTGTGAGTGGGGAGGGAAGCAGTAGAATATCGGAGTGGGTAAGTATGGGGGCGGCAATTAGATAGATAGTAGGATAATGAGCTATTGGGTAAGACCGGGGTGAACATGGAAGTTACTGTTTATAGATTGTCCCCGGTATGTTATCACAACTCAGACAATGCAAAGTAACCACTGGACAATCTGGTAAAGGTGATGGCGATAAAACATAAAACTGTATCTTATGCTTGCTTAAGACATAGCAAATGCATGTCTGAAACACTGAATGAATGACTGAGATCAGACATAGGCTAGAAGAGGAAAACCCAAATGTTAAAAGTGTTGGGGGAGGAGCGGCTCCTGAAGGAAGATGAAATAAGAACATCAGATTTCCTGTCTGGAAAGAAAAGATCAAGAGGTCTGTTAAATCAAGGGTTCTGTGGACAAAGTGAGTACAACCCGAACAAATGAAAACCAGCACTATTTCACATGACCATCTTTGCTGGTGTTTCTTGATGCTGAACAGCCAGCCTCCTCCCCTTTGCAGATATGCAAGTGCTTTATGCTTTCCTTGCTTTCTGTCTGCTGAATTTCTCCTCTTCCTCCAAGACTCACCTTAAGCAGAATCTGCTTTTGTCTATACCCTCCATACAGGGTTTGGTGCTGCCCCCAGCCCAGTTCCCTGGTTTCCATCTCTTAGACATGACTCTGCCCGTGCTGTTTATATCCTTGTCTCTTTCTCCAGCCTTACATTCTTCTGTGGCAAGGGACTGTGCTACAGACTTATATTCATCTCCCACCCTCCGAATTCCTGGTTGTGTCTTTCATTGGCCAATCCAAGCAGAAGCCAGGGAGCAAGAGAGCCTGAGTAACTCATTAATGTAGAGTTGAGCCTTTTGGGACACAGAGCTTGGCAGCAAGGGGCTGCGTGCAAATGGCTATGTGGGGACAGTTGAAAAATATTTAGGATAATTTTCTTCCTCAAATTTTCAAGGACTTTTGAAAACTATATATATTTAAAAAATCATCACCCTTAGTCATTGTTTAAATGCTGAGGAAGATAAAGCTAAAAGCATATCCCTGAGGAATACCTGAAAATCTGATTGAGAATGCTGTGCTTATTAAACCAGCTTGAGCTTCCTAGCAGTCAAGGAAAATAGGAAAACATGGTTTACACAGCGCTTACTCTCTGTGAGGAGGCATACAAATTTATCATTCTTAAGGCAAGAATTTATTATTGAAAACACAGAATTCACAATACAGCAACATAATATAGCAATTTCATGAAAAGTATGTAAACATGCATTTGAATGTTCCTTATATTAGTCTTTAAGTTGAAGTTTTAGTGTTAAATTGTAGATTTCAGTTTCTATGTGTCCATAAACTTTTTCTTTTACTACTTTGTCCAAGAAGTTTTTCATTTTTTACATTTTGAAAATTTGGCATCCCCAAGTACAATAAATAATAGCAATTTTTTTAATTCACTTTCAAAACCTAAGTTACTTTTATTTTGATATTTAAATATATAACATAAACTAATCCATAAGTAGATATTATAAAGTGATTTATTCTGAGAGTTTTTCTTTCCTATCATGAATTTTTCTAGGCTTGACTTTTAGGTCAATCCTGCATCTATCTAAAATTTACTGGGCTATGAATAAACTAAACACAGATGTTCATTCTTATAAATTGATTCAAAGTCTATAGATAAAGACTTAAAGAACTGATAAGTTAGTTGGTACTTTTTAATTTCTAAAGGATTTCCTTAAATACTGAGGTCTCCTCAAATATCCAGAACATGATCTTGAAGATTAAACTACTTCTAATGACAATAAAAAAAATAATGAAGACATCATGGCTTTGGATTTATCAGAAAGTCAATAAGAAGATATGACATTTACAGAAAGAATCCAAGTTCAACTTTTCAGGGCTTTACCTATATTTAACATAGGTACATTATCAATACCCTCCCATCATGATCATATTGAACGTGTAATGTAGGAGGCAAAGGAACTTAGGCTCTTATGTCTCTGACCTGTTATTGCCCATTCCCAGGCAACTGTGGGACTAGAAATAATAAGTACATATTTTGGTGATCTATGATAAGTCAGGTTTTACAGTAGCTACACAAAAAATGTAAGACACAGTTTTCCTTTCAATTCTAGTTTGGGAATTAAAACCCAAAGCAATAGAGCTAGAAGAGTATATAGTAATTGGGGGATCTTCACAGTGAGATGAGATGTGATGAATCAGTAGACATTCTATGGAAAATATAAGGATTATGTCAAATCAATGGCTCTGCTACTCCAGGAAGACAATCAGCCCTATATCTTGCATCTGGTATGGTGTCTGTATAATATTGAAATAACAGGCTTAATTGAAATACTTTTGTGAGTCTATCCACATATTAAATTTCCCTTTCAAAAATATTTTAATTTTAATAAAATGAAGAAGCAGTTGCCTAAATTATTAGGTTGCTACTTCTTTTTTTTTTTGGAAGGTTTTAAGGCTTTGTTTTAAAGTAGATTTTAAGTCAAACACTGCCACAGGTGCCTCACGTCTCTGTAATTTCCAGGAGACCCTAAACTGTGCTTTGCCTTGAGGTAATGCAGCTTTCTCAGTAGCTGGCAGTGCCTCTGTGCCCCATAACACAAGTGTTTCCTTTGAAATTTGAGCCTGTGCATTTTTCCTATAACTACAAAGTCTTTTTAGAGCAGGTGAAGCACAGCACTTAAATACCTTAGGTAATTGAATTGTGAGGAATGCATTACAGCTGTTTTCCATAGTGCTTTAGCCACATGATTCAGTCACAAAAGCATCAGACAGTCTTTGAGCACAGATTATTTACTTATTAATTTCATTGATGTCTGTTGGAGGGAAAAGAAAATGGCTTTGAAGATATTATAATGAGCCATTGTATTTGGAATTTGAATCTAATGTCTCCTGAACTGTCGAGCGTTACTTCCATAGCATAATGAACTATTGGGCTATTTTGGAAATCAAGTTATTGCTATAAAAAGGATCACAATGAAAATTTACTAATCTTTGTATTGTAGTTTCTGATTTAAATAGGAAAACACAATTGATTTGGGAGGGATTTAGTTTTGAACTAAGGTGGATAATTTACAAACCTGTTTTTCTAGAAGTGGTAGCATAGCAAGAATTATGCTTTAAAGGTGGTACTTTAAAAAAGATAATTGTATATGTTTGATTTTTTTTAACCAATTCAACATTCATGTGCTGATTGAAAAATCCTAGTGTTCTTGTTAGCTGTGCAGAAAAATTACACGTGGAAGTCTATGTCTTATTTCAAATATTTTACCATCCTATTTTCAGGACAAAGTTAAAGAGAGGCTTGGTTTTTGCATTTTATTAAGAATATCTTATTCAACTAATTGGGAAGTTTTACTGAAGGTTCTCTGTTGTATTTATCTGTTACTAATAATATTAAAACAAATGATTTAGAAACAATTGAGGTCTGCTTTCGTAATTAGACTCACGATTAGAAAATCTCCTTGCAGATGACAAAATAGCTTTTGCTTCTTAGATAATAGATACCCTTAATTATCACCAGAAATAATATTTTACAGTAAATAATTCTTATGGGGTGTTACAAGCAATACAGGACATTCTTTTAAGTACAAATAATAGAATTTTAAAGCTAAAAGAAATTGAAAAGTCTTATTCTAGCTCCCTAATGGTAGAGATAAGGAAATAGAAACCAAACTTCACATAATCAAAGAGATAAATTTGGAAATATGCAATTTACATTAGAAACAAAACTCTTCCAGGTGTATCACATATTTTAATTATCTATGGTTTAAGTATTTTAAACAAGTGCGTACTTATATTTGTCTCTGTCTATATAAGAAAACAAGAAGAAAATTTATCATGAATGCCCTTGCTTGTATATGTTCAGAATACATGGCACTAAGGAAGGGGTATTTTTAACACCATTGAAAGCTAAGGTGCTCTCATTACTTCTGACAGCCATTGACTGTTCAGAACTGGGGTAGGTAGGATTGGAGATAATGGAGTGGTAATCTGAGTTAAGCGTGCAGATGTCCATGTCTCAAAAGAAGGATGTTTGTAGAATTAATTGTTAAAAATTTATTGCAAATGCTAAGACAGTTAAAAAAACAATTTCATCGTATTATTTGCAGTTTCCAGAAGTGGGAAGGTAAGACCAGAACATCCCGCCTAGATCTGGGCTTTCAGCGTAACTGCCTTTTCAATGCCACCATGCTTTCATTAGGTTATTACTTTGCCAGAAAGAAATCCTTATTTTTAAAATCCATATTAAGTTGCAAATTCTATCATAGGCTAATTTTTAATTGTCATTTAATTAGACAACCTAAGTGTAATAATTGGGACTTTTTTTGCATTTATTTTTTTTGTGGGGGGACTGAGTCTCTGTTGCCCGGGCTAGAGTGCCATGGCGTCAGCCTAGCTCACAGCAACCTCAAGCTGGGCTCAAGCGATCCTCCTGCTTCAACCTCCCCAGTAGCTGGGACTATAGCTGGCTAATTTTTTCTATTTAGTTGCCTGGGTAATTTTTTTTTTTTTTTTTTTTTAGTAGAGATAGGGGCTCACTCTTACTGAGGCTGGTCTCGAACTCCTGACCTAAAGCCATCCTCCCACCTTGGCCTCCCAGAGTGCTAGGATTACAGGCATGAGCCACTGCACCTGGCCTATCTTATATCTTAAAGCTACATCAATTTTGCAAAACATTATAACAAATCAAATCATTTATATATTAAGTTTGTATTATTTAGAATTTTAGATAATTAATTACAATTATTTCTATTTTCTAATTTTTCCAAAAAAATTTTATCTTACCTAGGTAAAGACATTTTTCTCAGCATGTCTTTGAAAAGATCTATGGTAGCTTCATCCACTTTAGTGGGATTTTCTAGAATGGTTGAAAATCTTATAATCCTATTTCTCCCTACAAAGAATAGCATCATGCAATAACATAACTATGGAATTTTGTGGGAGTTTCTAGTCAGTAATTATTTCTGTGAGGCATTTAAAAGTGTTAGACCATCCAAGCTGGTCAACTTTCTGTTGAAATTTCTTTATTTACTAATTTATTTATTTTCTTCATTGGTGAATCTAAAGAACTCTATAAAATAAACTACTTAGCATCTTCCGTGTCATCTGGGTTTCTTTGGTAAATGGATTATACTTTCTTGAATAAGTACTTACCAATAACTTAGTGAATAAATGAAGGCCTATCACCTCCACCCCACCACTGATCCTTGGGGTAACTTATGTGCGAAAAGTCTAGTCTAATTACACAATTTTGTATCAACCAGGTCATCTCACTAAACTTTACTCCATATTCTTTAATATAATCTAAAACAATGCTAACTAATGAAAAAGTTCTTTAGCGTTAGTTTTCTTTGCGAAATTAATGTTTGATATTTATTTGAAAAATAATATGCCTTCCATTTTAATTTTTTATTCACATTCTTGAAGCTTCAATTATCAGAAAATATTTATCTTCAGAAAAATTTTTAGTGACTAACATTTGGTCTTCAATTCTTGTTTAATGTACTACAGTAAAAATTTTGAAGTCATAAAGAGTAAACAATTCCCAGGACATGAATTTTCAAATTATGTAAATCTGGAAAGAACCATAAGTTTACTATTGTCAAGAAGATATATTATATTTGAAAATACTTAATCCTTTTTAAGAGAGAAAACTATTCTCAGTATCAAAGAGAAAGAAAAAGTTATGTCACTAATGGCTGTTTTTGCCTAATATACAGAGATATAACTTATTGGTAAGCTAGCAGTATTAACTCTATCTAAAACTACTAGATTCTTGAATGATTTCCAACTGTTTATTTACTAGAGCAGCATAGTAGGCCTTCTGTTAGGAATATGAATTGTACATGCTTATTCATATTTCACAAAGGATAATAGTAAATTAAATTTTCCATATGTCTAGATAGCAACATAATATCCAGTTTCTACAAGTACAGTATTTTACTAAAGTTACTATATATTTCTAGGCTTACTTTTGAAAGTCTTTTGTCAAGATTAAAATTTCTCATACACACACATACATACAATGCTTGAAATGAGAAAGCCTCCATGTTAAACCAGCTTAAAAATACCATTGGACACAAAGAATGTCAATAGTATTCTAAATGTTCCTTTTAGTAATAAAACTTCATTGAATACTATGTTCTAAGAAGGGAAAACTTACAGATGTAGTTGGAAAATAGAATTGTTTTTATTTCTACACACCTCAAATACCCATTTTATAAAGAAATAGCAATTTTAGTGTGGTTTGGCTTTAATTTAGTGCTGGGTGAATAGTTCAGAGGGGAAAAAAAAAGCCCCTTAGGCCATCTTGATTTAATTTGCAAACCTAAATTTAAATAGAAATGTGTGGAAACAAACCTACATTTAAATGGGGTGGATATGAGTTATTGGAGGTCTTAAAACCTGAAATATTTTGATTTAGCATAAAAATATATGTACCATATTATTGTTATATCCTGATAATATTTCTTCCAGGATAGCTATATTTTCTGTAAGGTTATTTATTTATTTATTTTAGAATCTTCTTCATTTGTATTATTGAACTTGACCTAAACACCTATGCTTGATTAGATTCTTTGAATAGATAATTACTTTTTAAATTGTCACTAATTAATAGTTATTAAATATTGATAAAGAACTAAATTTTAGTTCTGCTCTGCTTCACTTCTTATATTAAAATAATGTATGCCCTTATTTTAGCAGTGTTATAGTTTATTTAATATGCTTTTCCCCCTATTTTAATGGATTAAACAAAAAACTTAAATCATATCTTAAAGACACCTTACCCATGGTATATATTCAGCAATAGAGTTTTAGTCCTTGGAGTGATCTCAGTTACCTTCTATTTCAGCTGACACATTTGAGTGGTAGTTTTTATTCTGGTTTCTATACAACGGAGATACAAACAAACTTAAAATATAACAGATTTGTGAATTTGGAACTAGTCGTATATCCTTTCTAAAAAGGATCATTTTCAATTTCATAGGCAAAACTGACATCTAAGATTGTAGAATCATGTATAAAAGAAAAGTAAATTGACCTGAGTAAGGGACTTTTTGGTCTTTTCTAAGAGCTCAGCTGGGTGGTTCTCGCTTGGGGTCTCTCTCATGTTTGTCCTGACTTGGGCTGCCATTGTCTGAGGGCTTGCAAACTCACAGGTCTCGTGCCTGGGCTAGGAAAACTCAAACCACCGGAGCAACTCCTTTGTCTCTGTCTCTGTGTGGTCTCTCAGCATTGTCTTTCTGGCTACCTCTTCAGGGTGACTGGACTCCTAATTTGTTGGCTCAGATCTGTCAAGATGTATCTCAAAAGAGAAAACAACAGAAGCATTATTTCCTAACATAGCCTCTAGAAGTCTCACAGCCTCATTCTTTCTGTTAGACATGAGTAGGGAGGAGGGAATTCAGCTACACCTTTGGTAGGAAGGGTATTTTAAAACCATCATAGTGGTTTCAAGGCAATGTTTTTAGCCATCTAGGAATTGTTTATATTCTTTCTGTGGTTCGTGGGGGCTCTTTGAATATGAGGTTGCTATAATAGATTAGGAACCTGTGGATAAGTAAAGTTTGTTTCACTGTGCATCTGACTAAAGTAGTATGCAAGAATCTGATTTCCAGGACTGAAGACAAAAAATTTCTTTTTCTCTTAAGGATAACTTGCTTTCCAGGGAACCCCAACTGAAAACCTGCTCACTTTTGAGAGATTATTTCTCCCACTTTCTCTATACAACGAAATCGCATTTTACCCATTTTCTGGGACTTCAGCCAAATTCATTGTTTCTTACCTGATTTTTCTTTGGACAAATAATGACCATAATTTAAATTATATCTTTGTATAATAAATAAAATATAATTATAAAATTAGGTCAAACTAAAATAATAAAGTTAATAATATGCTCATAATTGGCAAATAAAGGGCTTGCCTGAGAAATATTTATAGCATTTATTTCTGATGTCTGTATCATAAAACTGGCTATCTTGAATACTTGACATTATTTCAAAGTAAAATTAAAGCTTTTCTGGAAATCAACTACTTTTGCTGCTCTTATTTTTTTAGTTGCATATGAATATACTTTATTTTGGTATTTTTGCTGGATAAATAAGATGTACCATAATGACAATATACTTATTCTAATTTTGTATAAATTTTACTCTGTGACTTTGAAAACATGATTTTCCATATTTCAGATCCACCATGGAATAGGGAGGAATGTTCATTTATGAAAAATTAAATGAATGAATTAAGAAATTTCTCTTCTCCAAACATTCTTTTTCATGCCTCTTTCCCCATAGTGTCTTTTCTTTTTGGCCTGTAGTCTGTGTTAGGTTTCTTCTGTCCTTTAAAAATCAAAGCAAGCAGATTCTCCCTAGACCATGGCCTCTTAGCTGTAGCTTCTGCCTCATATCTCTTCTTGCTCTCTAAGTGTTAAGCAAGTATCTCCCACTTGCTTTGCTTTCTCCACTTCTTCTTTTCATTCATGTATTAACCCTCTGTGTTCTGATTTCTCTACCTGTCATAGATTGGAAATTACTCTTAATCATGAATTAGTACTTAGCAAATCTCATCATTCTCTATGGCATTTGACCTCATTTCCCATTCTCTACTCCTGAAATTTCTCATCTCATCACTTGTGTAATTTAATCCTTTAATTTATCTGATACCATTTTCCCTGGCTTCTTATACTATCTCATTGTGTTTTTTTCCTTTAATTTTGATAACTACAGAATTTTCTGTTCCTCTTCTTCTGTGTCATATTCCTGAAGAAATTAATCTCTGGGTGAAAAACTTCAAAATTCGTATCTTCAGAGCATAATTTTTTCTCTGGATCCGTGGAGAATTTGTCTTCCTTAAAACTTAGTGGGGGGCACAGCAGGAGGTGAGCAGAGTGGGGAGCAATGAAAGCTTCATCTGTATTTTCATCTGTATTTACAGTGTTCCCCATTGCTAGCCTCACCGCCTGCCCCTGGAAAAATTGTCTTCCATGAAACCAGTCCTTAGTGCCAAAAAGGTTGGGGACTGCTGCTCTACTTGGCATATCTGCCTTCTTACATCACCCTTGAAATATGCTTAGAAAAACATAGACGCACACTTCTATTACAACACTCTATTTCTCTCTCTGTACTTCCTTGCTCCCAATTTGGTAACATGATCGGTCTTTACCTTTACTTTCCCTCACCACCTACCTCCAGTCATTTATCCACTTTTAGTAATTTAAATTCCTAAACATCATTTCACTGTCTGCTCTTTTCCAACCTCATTGCTGTCACCTTACGTTGTGTCCTCAGGTTCCATTCCCAGGACTGTCTTATTCTTTTCACACACCCAGAGTGCTGTAATTATGGTGCCAAGATTGAGCCCAGGTCTACCTGGCTCTGTTTCTACCACCACACTTACTAGACTGCCTGTTTTTCAAATTAACAGCAAGTTGGATGCTAAATCCAGGACTTGCAAAATTATTTCAGTAATCAGTTCACCAAAATAATTTAATCAGTAATATAAATTATTTCTTTATAAATTATTTAAAAAGTATTGATTAGCTACCCTCATTTTATGTTATATAAAAATACAGTTATATTTATAGGAATCAGATTTATTAATCATTCATCCATTTGACAAGCAGTTATTAATTACCTTGTTCATATGACAGACATAGAAAATAGACCAAAGTTACTGGCATGAGTTAATAACTGCCCCATGCAACTCACAGTCTCGTGAAAGAGATAGACGTGTAAACAAATACATTGCAATGTAAGAAGTGCTAAACAAAGGAATACAACAAAGCTTTAAGAACTCCAAGGGAATAGTGTACATCTAAGAGAATTGAAAAGGTGTCACAGAGAAAGTATTTTATACAACTGGATTGTGAAGAAAGAGTAAATCCTGTCTGACAGATAATTGGCAGGAGGATGTTTAGACACAGGAAACAATGCCAGCAATGCCAGCAAGAGTTTATATGACAGAGAACAGTGGGACCAAGGATCTTGGACTTTATGTATGTGGGAATTTGTTGAATGTGTGTTGACAGGGGAATCACTTTGGTATATTTGTGTTCACTTATATAATTCTAAACACTTGCGGGGGGAATTGGAGGAGTAAGAGATGGAGGCAAGGAGATTGATTTAGAGGCTAGTGCAAAAACCCCAGGTGACTTTTGAGTCTGGTGAGAACCCAGACTAAGTTGTTGACTTTGCAAAGAAGTAAGAAGGAAAAAAATGTAAGAACCAATCAACACTATATTCTAAAGAAATGTCTAGACTCTACATGTGCATGTTGTATTTTTGTTTTAAACTGTAGACATGGGATGTAGAGCTGGAAAGGTCTGCAGAATCCTGGGCTGAAACGTGTGTGTGGGAACATGGACCTGCAAGCTTGCTTCCATCAATTGGACAGAACTTGGGAGCACACTGGGGAAGGTATTGGAAAGCACAGCTTTTTGTTTCTGAAAAAATAAGTGTTTGAATAAAATGCTTATTAATTCATCATTGCAAATTTGTAAAAACTTGGTGCCTGAAAGAAAAACAAGTAATCACCAGACAAATAACAACAACAAAAAAAAACCAACAGAATACTCAGCAGTTTTTTTACTTATTTTTATTTTAAATCATTGATATATTAGTAATGTAATAAGCATAAATATTTAAGATTAGTAACTTACACAAAAATATCTTTCTTCGAAACTTTACCAATCTATTTTGCAATATTTAGTTTTCCATATTCTCCAACCTAACTTGCTCTTTGTGATTATTTTCTTCCTAATAGATATAGGCCCCCAACGTTTCACGTACAAGCATGGTATGATGAAGTGAGAGATTTTACCTACCCATATGAACATGAATGCAACCCGTATTGTCCATTCAGATGTTCTGGTCCTGTGTGTACTCATTATACACAGGTATGTTTTGGGTGTATTATACACCATTCCTCCAGATTGAGTTAGTGTAATTATGGGGAACTTAGACTACTGAACTTGAGTCTTTCTTATGTCATTTGGTGTGGTTATTAAAAAACAACATGGTTGTTGATTATGTGGAATAGGCTTACAAATTTCTATAAACAATAAAAGGAATAATCATTAAAAAGCCCAAACATCTACTTAAAAAGACATTATTTCAAATATTTTCCATATGAAACATTTTAAATATGGCCCCATAAATGTATATGGAGAGAAATTTATTATCTGCAGAGTAAAAGCTTTATTCCAAAGAATAAAAATATAGTTTTAGTTACCAATTATATTCCATCTTTACACATGTGCAACATTTATATATTTTTTTATATTTAGTGTTCACATCTGATATGTCCAAAACTAATCAAACAACTACAGGCAGATTCAACTAGATAAAGGTCAACACTGATCTGAGTTTCTAGAATTTCTATGACCTATGATCAGTAAATGTAAAGCAGATGTATCATTATGTATGCTTTTACATGTGACAAGGGTAAGATCAGCATCAAACCACCTAAAAACCACTGGCACAATGAAAAAATGGCATTGTGTAAGGAATTTGAACTCTTAAATTTTTGCTCCACTACTTTCAGGATGTGAAATTCTGTTCCTTGGTAGGAAAAGTTTCTTTCTAGAAATATTAATTTGACATTTAGGTTTGTGACAATGTAACTTTTGAATTATTTAGTAAATGTGCATTTGAAAATGCTTACATTTTATAGCCAGATACAGTTATTTACCTGTAGATCTCTTTCTTAAGATAAATTGGCACTACCCAAAGTCTCTGGAAAAAAATACCCTTTTTGATATTGTCTTAGTTCATTTTGAATGGTAAATGTTGGTTTCTCAAGTTCAGATTTTCTACGTTTTTCTCTCAGGTATGTTGTTGTCTTATTTCATCTCAACTTGCTTTTTCTGAGCCTTTTTTTTTTCTGATGTAGGTGGTGTGGGCGACCAGTAGCAGAATAGGCTGTGCCATTAATTTGTGTCATAACATGAACATCTGGGGGCAGATATGGCCCAAAGCTGTCTACCTGGTGTGCAATTACTCTCCAAAGTAAGTAGACAAAACACTATGTTCCCACATAAATTTTTCTTAACAACGTGAAAATAACTTTATATTCCTGATTTTTTTCCCATGTTCAGTGTGTGTTATTAAGTGTATTATTTTAATTTAGTTTATTTAATATGATAACAGTTATGGTTATTTGATACATAAAATAAATGCTTAAAGGGAATATGAAATTTGAAAATATGATCTTTGTGAAGAAGAGAATCATGTTTTTTAGTTTTACTCATTAAACTGTACTATTCCATAAATATTTAATAAATTCGATTTATTAGAGTTTGACAACTGAGAAATGTATTTTCATCTGTGTAAAGACCATTTAAGTGATTACATTGAAAATATTATACAACCAGACTCAGGATCAAATTTAAGTCTAAGATGTGTTTTTATTAATACAAATGGAATATAGGTGAATATATAGCAGATTTTGGTTTTCTACAAAAGTTAGATTTTATAATTTTTGACTATATATATGGCAGATTACTTTGGAAATTTTCAAAAGAATGAGGCAGTAATTTAAATTTAAACCTAGTAACCAAAAGAACTTTATACTAAAATAAATAAATGTTTTCAATCTCCACACAAAATCATTGCTTATATTAGAATATAGTATTATTTTGCATTATCTTATAAATTATGCTGTTAGACTTCCCCTTGACATTTAGATTTGTGAGGATGTAACTTTTGAATTATTTAGTAAATTTCTTAATCATCTCTTAAAGGGGCAACTGGTGGGGCCATGCACCTTACAAACATGGACGACCCTGTTCTGCTTGCCCACCTAGTTTTGGAGGGGGCTGTAGAGAAAATCTGTGCTACAAAGGTGAGTGCTATTATATTGTAATAGTCACTTTGATTTATATTTTAATCCACCTTTTGCATTACTTGTGTTAAAAAAGCCAAAGTGCACTTAGTTATTACATGAAAAGTTTCCAGAACTCTATTTCAAATATTTTGAAAAAACTTTCTAAAAATATTTATATTATTAAGTGTTTTACACCAGTATGAGTTTAAAAGAAAATTTCATGATTATTTCAGATAACTACTTCTAATTCTACTTTGAAAGTACTCCAGAATGACAGTATATTGATATTCTTAAAAGTCATCTTGTTGTATTGTTCACGAGAGTTATTTCCATAACTGTCACAACTTAACACAATTTTTAGCACTTTAAAAGTTTTTGCCAAAATACCCTGTTGTATATCTTATTGAACCATGCTCAATGAATTATACTGATTCTACACTTCTTACTGCAGACTATGCAGTTTCTCATGCTACAATAACAAAAAAGTATAATAGTAATGTAAAACTATTATAAAAGTAGTGCTCTCAAATGCATTTGATGTCTTGAAAAATACATATAGTGTCCTATTTATAGCACGTGAAGATAAACTGTGTTTGACAAAGCTTTGTGAAAAATCATGCTCTTATGCATTCAAGTGAACATTATTTACTGCCTTGTACTTTTTTCTTAATGATTATTAAATGGGGAAAAATGTAGAGTGAATATATTAGATAATACTTGAATGATTACAGCCCTATTTCAGTGCTCATAATGAGATGTGTCTCTTTTTTTTTCCCTAATGACTGAATGCTCATTAGCTGTAATGAGTAGACAAGAAGTACTCAGATATGTCCCTCTGAGTAGGGACATATTAGAAGTAGTTATCTGAAATAATCATGAAATTTTCTTTTAAACTCATATTGGTGTAAAACACTTAATAATACCCCAAAACCTCCAACCTACCTGCTCTCCTTCACCAATGGCCACTCTGTTTTATTTAATCCTGACTTTCCTCTGCTTCTGATTTCATACTTCCTTTTTTTCTAGGTTCTGAGTTCTTGGGCACACATGAAAACAATACCCCTCTCCAAAATGTGCCATTGCCAAGCCCTTGCTATAGGTCAATCTGGAAAAAAATTAAATTCAAATTTGAAATTATTCTCCATTATCAAGGTTAAATTTCTGCACATTGAATTTCCTTCTAAAAGAGAAAAACCTTTCTATAGAAATGGATATTGTAGTAAATAACAGGCATGTCAATCCTTCTTTAGACCACAATTCCATTTGGGAGAATTTTGATTTGATTCTTCTGATTTGATTTGATTCTTCTGAGTATATTAAGAATACGATTTCATTTGAGAATACAAATGCAATTTTACTAAATCCCAACTTTATTAGATAACTGTGTAGATTTCACAGTGTTGTTGTGAAAACAAAACACTGATAATATGTTGAAATATAAGCAAAGTTAGTTTAAAAGTGACTCCATTAAATATTAGCCAAACGTTAACATACATGAATCATAAGGGTTGTTGAACTTAAGGGTTCAAAGGCTTATGTGTGCATTTCATTTACTCCAATGCAGTGCTTAAGGTCACCACCTTAAGCCAAAACCTGTGCCAAAAAACAGTACCAATTTTTCTGGTTTTAAATGTTAAATAGGAATATCAAAGTATATCATTATCTGATAATTTCTGCAAATATAAAATGGCATTAATATTACTTAAATCTGTTTTCTCTAACAGAAGGGTCAGACAGGTATTACCCTCCTCGAGAAGAAGAAACAAACGAAATTGAACGGCAGCAGTCACAAGTCCATGACACCCATGTTCGGACAAGATCAGATGATAGTAACAGAAACGAAGTAATAAGCACACAGCAAATGTGTAAGACCTCTGCATTATTGATAAAAATTATATGGCATATCCATCAAGATAATAGTAATTTGAATATTTTTAGAATGGAAAAAAACTTGTCATTACAATATATATAACAAATTATAGCAACTGTCATATTTTCTAAGTTATTCTGGTGGTTTTTTTTCCTGTTAGCCCAAATTGTTTCTTGTGAAGTCAGATTAAGAGATCAGTGCAAAGGAACAACCTGCAATAGGTAATATTTATTATTATTCTGAAAATTAACTGACAAAATAGAAGAAATTTTTTTATTTTATACTGACCTTCAGAGAAACTAAATTTTGTTCCCAATTACTTTGATTTAGGTATGAATGTCCGGCTGGCTGTTTGGATAGTAAAGCTAAAGTTATTGGCAGTGTACATTATGAAATGGTAAGTATTATACATGTAATTATTTGGGTCCCTATAATATTTGATTTTTTAATGTGGAAAAATAACCTATATAATATAGATATTTTGCTCAGAAATATTTATTTAATTTAAAGCCTCATAAGTAGTAAGAGCCTGTGCCTTATGCAGAAGCCTAATATTTTAACATCGTTTTATCTTCTTTTCTCCAAGCAATCCAGCATCTGCAGAGCTGCAATTCATTACGGTATAATAGATAATGAAGGTGGTTGGGTAGATATCACTAGACAAGGAAGAAAACATTATTTCATCAAATCCAAAAGAAATGGCATTCAAACAATTGGGTAAGTACCCAAATGATCTTTTGGACCACATGAGTTTAAATTGTAACAATGAGCCAACCCATTTGTTTAGAGGAAAGCATAGAAGAATTTATTCTAAGAAGAGAGAAGCTGGTAATTTTCAAAGTTCATTTTAGCTACATAATTTCCATAGACAAAAAGAAGAAATAGCATCTAAATTCAAAGCTGAACCCTTTTGCTTGTAACAGGCATGCTAAAACTCCAAATTTTCAAGTTTAAGTAAAAATATATAAATCTGTAGTTAATTCCCAATGTAAAGCAATACATTTTTTAGCTGTGACAGAAAATACTCTACAAAAGGCTAATTAATTGGCATATTCTTCCTTCCCTGTTTAGGGAAAATGGCTTATTTCATGCAACAGTAACTTTGTTAAATTACTGTTAAATGTAATAATGTTAAATTATATTAATGGGTGAAAGAGCATTTTGAAAAATTATCTAAATATATAATATGCTATGTCATCTTTTTATTCATTTAAATGTAATTTAACTCAAAAACATTGGTTAACTTTTAAAATGTTTTTCATATTAAGCATACTAAATACCTTATTCTAAAACACTGCATTTTATATGTACTCTAAAGAAAGTAGAAAAATATAGGCATTTGAAATGTTTTTGTAGTGCCTCTTTTCTTCTATGTAAAAAAATAAACATTATTGAATCTTATATGGAATGACTTTTCTTAGATATAGACATAGTCCCTTTCCTTTGTAACTATACAATTGCATGAAACTCCACAGTGGGATTAACTATAATATAAAAAACAATTTGTTAAAAACTTTTGCAAATTTGTGGAATGACCTCCTATGTGTACAGTTTTGTTCAAAGGCTTGCTGTGTAGTTTTCAGCCATTAGCAACAACCCTTTTTAGTAAAAGCTTTATATACATATTTATTGATTAACTTATTCATTCAGCAAATATTTATTACTTTCAATAAATAATAAAGATTAGTTATTAGTTTTAGTAAGCCAAGCACTGTATTAAAGAACATTCATCCTATTTTTTCTTTTCTCTTAAACTTATAGAAACTTTCTTGAAATTTAAAGGCTACACTTAATAGGTTGTGTATTTTGTGCCTCAAAGAATGTTATTTCTTTTGGGTGCATTATAGATGGTGAATATTATCATAATAATGAGTATATTATTATAGATCAACATAAGAGTGTCTACCATGTTAAAGCGCCATCATAAATAAGCCTTAGCTTTTGCAATAGATGGTTTTTCTGAAAATCCGGGTATTCATAAACCAATTAATATTTTGTTATATAAGGGGTACCTAATCTTATATTTCTGTTTTTTAATAATGCATATAATGAGGAGAAGGTCATTCTCTTATTACAGACATTTTACTAGATACTAGGGCAAAAAAATGAATACTACATACTCCCTTAAGGTACTTACTATTTTGTAGTCTTTTTACAACACTGCCTTGTGTTTACTATTGTGAAGGATTAGTTTGGCTCTGTGGAGACAGGGAGTTGGTATTTGAGAATTTTAATTTTGATAGAAAACAAAATATATATACACACACACATATATAAAATATGTATAGGTTTATGCTCTTATCTGTGAGTTTTTGAGATTAGTAATGACGAGAACAGCCTCTAATATTAAGAATGGTATTGATTTGGTTCATACATGAAGGTAATATGGATTTAGCATAAAATTGATGATATTTTCTTATATCACTACTTATGTAGCTATTTTAACAAAAGTATTTAAAAAAATAAAGTATTCATAGACCTGAAAGATACCAGAAATTAATGCTGCTGCTGCTGATGCCTGTAAAAAAATGATTGACATTTTTATCCTTTTATCTTCAGCAAATATCAGTCTGCTAATTCCTTCACAGTCTCTAAAGTAACAGGTTAGCACTTTTTTTGTCTTATTTTCTTACAACTCTATAGTATGTTATTGCTTTCAAAGGATTCACTTACTGTTTCGTGTTTTAATTCCTCAGTTCAAGCCGTGACTTGTGAAACGACTGTGGAACAGCTCTGTCCATTTCATAAGCCTGCTTCCCATTGCCCGAGGTAATGGTTTCTAGATTTTCTCTCTCTCTCTTTTTTTTTAGCCAGTGAACATATATGGGGCTTTGGCCCTGTGATAATTGTTTTTGCCTGAATTTCTTGCATCTCTAGGATTCAAAGGATATATAATCTTGAACTGCTAAGCAGGAGGGAGCAGTGGAACATCTCAAACTACATGCACTCCACGCAGGCTTAGTGTGCTTTCTCCAAATGCAAAAGTACTTTCTGTTAGTCTATAGTATCAGGGCTTATGGGTATAACCTGTATGTTTACCTGTGCTACACAGAGTCCTGTATTCGTCTGCTTGGGCTGCTGTAACAGAATACCATTGACTTGGGTGGTGTAAACAACAGAAATTTATTTCTTCATAATTCTGGAGTTTGGAGGTTCAAGATTGAGGTGCTGGCTGATTTGGTTCCTGAGGAGGGCTCTCTTCCTGGCTTGCAGGTGGACACCTTCTCTTTGTGTCCTCACATGGAGGGGGAGAGAGTTTGTTCCCTTGTATCTCTTCTTATAAGGACACTAATCCTGTTGAATAAGGGACCCACCTTTAGGACCTCATTTAACCTTAATTGCCTTTATAAAGGCCCTGTCTCCAAATTCAGTCACATTGGGGATTGGGACTTCAACATGTGAATTTTGAAGGGACAAAAACTTTCAGTTCATAACAAATTCTTACCAAAAAACTAAAATGACATAACTCACATTTTCTAACGTTGTTATTGAGTTCCTAAATTAGACCAATCTGTTTGCATTTGGTGAGTCAAAAAACCCATCTCTGCCTTCTTTTTTTTTTGTTTTATATTATACGTTCTCTTTTATAAAATTATACAAGGGTTTATCTACTATAAAATGACAAAAATACTTTATCTTGGCCAACCTAACATGAAAACTGTTAGAAGTATTATTATTGGCCATAAACTATACTCAGTACACAGGAAAAGTGAAGTATGTTCCTATACTTCTAGTCTTAGTTCTATCCACACAACTTTCAAAACCAATAATGAAACTTAGAGATATAATTATAACTCTCAAACTATATTTGATAAAAAATTGAAGGAGCTTAATTTTTATGGAGAAATTTATTTACTTCAGAAATGCTTCATTACTTATCCCTTTAAAACTAAAGCAATGTTTCACTTAAAGAATGAGATTGGTTGTTCACCAAGGGCATAACAGAACCTTCATAACAGAAGACTGTGATGTCTATAACAAGTGAATACTTTCTACCAGTAGGTACTTTCTCAATTATATATGTAATATAAGTGAATAGATAACTTGTTTCCTTTCAAAAACCAAATCTTTTTGTCTCTTCTCTAATGTGAGACTCCTGTTGTAATATTTTTTGGTCGGTTAACTTGATGTGTGCTGATTTGAGAATATTAAAATTACTCAGCATGTGTCTTTACTGAAATCAGCAGATTTACAAAGTATGTAGGATAATTTCATGATCCCTTAGTATGTGAAGTTGATCATATACTTTTTTACCATCTGACCACAAATGAATTATATGCCAAATGTTTTGTTATAAAAATATAGTCTCCTAAGGCTTACAGATTTGATTAAATTATGGTTTCTTTTGTAATCTTAGAAAATTTTGTGGAAACTTCTTTTCACATTTCTCAAGCCATTATACTGACACATTATATTTTTATAGAAAGAAGAAAAGATGTATTATTAGTTGAAGCTAGTAAATTTTAGCATCATAATATGGGAAAAAAACAGGAATTTTAGAATTATACATTTATAAATATTTGTTAAATACCTACCTTATGCCAGTATTATGCCAAACTCTGTGTTAGCCATGTAGCTAGGTTTATGAGAACCAAATAAGAAGGACAATCTCTGTGGAGCATTCCAGCATAAAACCTTCCTGAACTGAATAATAAGTGGTACTTTTGTATCTATAAAACAATCTATATCAATATTGCTCCAAAAGAGAAAAATCACTCACATAAAATCTTAATACACAAGTTTTCTATTTCTTGGCTTATTCTAAGAAAGGGACCATCAACAAAAAAAAGGAAAATGATATACATTTTTAAAATTGATGTTAGCTTTTACTGTCACTAATAAATCCATAGAAATAATAATTTATATAAAATTTTGACCTTAAAGTAGTTTGGAAAGTTTTCCTCCTTTTTTTTTATTTCAGAGACTAGTGAAATGGTTTGTCTTTTCTTTTCCTCATGTAAAATTTTTGATATTTTCATAAATTATTTGTATGACAGTTTATAACTTTTGGGAGACCATATGATTGGTACATCTGTTTTAGAATTTCATATCACTTCAGTAAGTTGAAGCATGGTCTATTCTGGAGAAAATTGATAAGAGCAAATAAATTAAAGGAAATTAGCTCAAGAAAAGCTTGAAGAAACAAGATTTACCTGCATGGTCATGTCCGTGAGAGGTTCCATGGCTGGCAGAACAACCCAAAATAAACTATTAATATCATAACTTTGTGGAAATTGGTGTGTTTGTGTGTGTATGTGTGTTATTGAAGATCTTATCCTGTTTTACATATATCTATAAAAAATTAGGTCTTTAAAATCTATTGAATGCTCAAAACACACAAGTAGATACCATTAAAATATGTCAGCCTTTTTATTCAAAGTTTAGAGGCAAATTGTAGGTAAAAAAATGTTTACTAGACCACTACCAATTCCTCAGTAATTTGTAACAAGATATCAGAAACAGAGATTAGAACACAAACAAGCAAAACCTCCCCCAGTCTTTGTTTTACCTGAACTTACCTAAGTAGAAACTAAATCAACTTGGAACTACTGACCTTGGCTTTCTGCAAACCAAGTGCTAAATACAGGCAAGGTAAAGTTTGCACAACATGATCCCAAGGGCAGAGCAGATGGTTTTAAAACCAAAAGGTTGACAGTGAATGCCCAGCAGTTTTCAAAATGATCAGATCATTTTCTTGTTAGAGGGGACGCCCTTTCTCCTGCGAAACCCCAGACAGCATCTTTTATAATAATCAACCCTTTAATTCAAAGCTATAAAAACTTACATTCATTTATTACTTATATTTAGATGCTGCTGGTTTAGATGTTATGTGATGTATATACACTTTAGAGTGTACAATGGTATACACATTTTTTTTTTTTTTTTTGAGACAGAGTCTCACTCTTTTGCCTGGGCTAGAGTGCCGTGGCATCAGCCTAGCTCACAGCAACCTCAAACTCCTGTGCTCAAGCAATCCTCCTGCCTCAGCCTCCCAAGTAGCTGGGACTATAGGCATGTGCCACCATGCCTGGCTAATTTTTTTATATATATATTTTTAGCTGTCCAAATCATTTCTTTCTATTTTTAGTAGAGACGGGGTCTCGCTGTTGCTCAGGCTGGTCTCGGACTCCTGACCTCGAGTGATCCTCCCGCCTCGGCCTCCCAGAGTGCTAGGATTACAGGCGTGGACACATTTTATAAATAATAACTAGCTATTTCTTAAAAACTATCTTTAAGGAATATCTGCTTCAATTGGCAAGTGTACTTTCAACTGAAGTATTTTTAGAATAGTTTTAGGAAAGTCATTGATGCCATCATCCACCAGTGATTTTCATGTAGCTGTTATGTTGAAAGTCTCATTTACTATGTAAAATGAATTGTGTTTTTTCAGTTTTAGTTCATATTTCCTTTTAGTGCATGTATGTGTGTGTGTGTGTGTGTGTGTGAATTCAAAAGAACCAATTGATTTTTTAAAAAGTGCCATTTGAGAGTTTCTTAAACTCTGGGAATTGATTTTTTAAACTATCATGTTATTGATTAAACATTTATAACTTATTTATGTTTAAATAAAAAGCTTTTGGAAACTTCTTTAAAATGAGCTAAGCCAGTCAGATATCAGTAAGGCAGTAGTGTTTCTGGAGGAAGAGTTTTCCATACAGAGAGGCAGGTAAGCGCAAGGACTCTGAGGCAGGATCTTATTGTGTATGTCTGAGGAAGAACCATTAGGCCAGTGTGACTGGAGCAGGGTGAGAAAGAAAAGAAGTAGACTGTAGAGTCAGGTGATTGGGGTCAGAAGGTACAGGGCTTATTGAGCATTCTAAGGATCTGTCATTTATTTTGACTGAGATAAAAAGCCACTGGAATATTTGGAGCAGAGGAATGACATGTTTACCCTTTTTTTGTTTTTTTTTTTTTTTTTGGAGACAGAGTCTCACTCTTTTGCCCTGGCTAGAGTGCTGTGGTGTCAGCCTAGGTCACAGCAACCTCAAACTCCTGGGCTTAAGCCATCCTTCTGCCTCAGCCTCCCAAGTAGCTGGGACTACAGGCATGCACCACCATGCCCGGCTAATTTTTTCTATATATTTTTAGTTGTTCAGATAATTTCTCTCTATTTTTTGTAGTAGAGACAGGGTCTTGCTGTTGCTCAGGCTGGTCTCGAACTCCTGACCTCGAGCAATCCTCCCACCTTGGCCTCCCAGAGTGCTAGGATTACAGGCATGAGCCACTGCGCCCGGCCGGAATGACATATTTAGACGTGTATGCTTTAATACATGTGTGGAAAATGGGTTGGAGAGGGCCAAGGTGGAAGCAGGGAGATCATAGGCGAACCTACAGCTGTCAGTCAGACAGCAGATGACAGAATCCAGAATGACCATGACTGAGCTGCTTTAGGGATGCTCTGATCTTGGGTATGTTTTATGTGTAGCCAGTAGAAATTGCTGATGGATTGAATGTGAGGTGTGAGATGAAGGGAGGACCAAGGATAGAATAAAGGTTTTCCACCTGAGCACATAGAATCATGGAAGTGCCATTTATTGCAATGGGAAGCCTACAGAAGGAACAGATTGGGGGAGTAAAGGACAAGATTAGAAATGGGTTTCATACGTGCTAAGTTTGAGATGCTTAGTAGATCTAAATGGAGATGTTGAATAAGCAGTGGGATATACAAATCTGGAATTAAGAGAAGTCCCAACTGGAGACACAAATTTGGAAATCAAGTTTATGAATGATAATTAAAACCATGGAATTCGATTAGATACCAAAGATGTGAACATAGAGAAGAGAAACTGAGATGTATGAGGCAATGATTCAGATCTTCCAAGTTAACCTGTTTACTAGATTCTGCAGACACACTGGGTGCTAAGTTCTCAGATACATAGAGATGCTTCCTGGTGTTTCTTTCTGCTTTAAATCCTCAAATTAGAAAGCTTCCTAGCTAAATTTAAAAACAAATCACATTTGTGCCAAAAGATGGAAGTAGATAAAGTAAACAGAAGCAATAGTGTCTATTGCCTGGCTTGTACAATTGACCAATTTCAGGAGAAAAAAAATGAATAGGGTTTAGAATGTTGAGTTTACTTTTGTGTATGCATGTCTGTGGTTTTACTAATAAGAAAGACTGAAGTAACCCACTTACCTAATATATATATATATTTTTTTTTCAGAGTATACTGCCCTCGTAACTGTATGCAAGCAAATCCACATTATGCTCGTGTCATTGGAACTCGAGTTTACTCTGATGTAAGTATCCTAATTTATACAGCTCTCATTATTCATGTGTGTATATATATTTAAATGTATATATGTACACTGATATACAGAACACAGAAACACAATGATACACATATTCTCAGAAGAATTAATCATCAATATCACTGAAAAATTAATATCCATATGTAAATCTGAGTTCATAATCATTTTTTTAACTAATTTTTTTTTCATATCCTCCCCATATATATTATGAGACAGTTAATGAAATAGTCTACAGATATTTTGGGGAAGGAAAATATATTTTGCCTTTCATTAATCTTTCTTTTGGCTCTTTGGTATTTGAAGTCTCAACTGGACACTTAAGAATCTGTCAAATGTATGAACAATACCTTCACTTACAATGTGGCATTTAAAAAGTAGCATAGAGTCATAAACAGATACTATACTAAAATATATACAAAAGGAAATTAGTTGAAGGGATGTTGTAATGGATGACTGTAGTGGGGTTGGATGAAGAATGTGAGCTGTGATGGCTTCAGGATGGTCACGTGCTTTTTGAACCAGGTTTGAACTGTGGGTTGGGAAAGAGTATCAGGGACACATTGTGGTTGAGATGAGTGGCATCTACAAGGACACGGAGGTGACAGTAAATGAGCTGCATGTGGACCTAGCAAATAGTTCTGCTTGTCTCTGAGCTGCTGAGAATTGGAGCTAAGAGGGGCTGCAGCTAAGTCAGTCTGAGGGATAGAGGAGTCCAGCTCTTCAGATGGGTAGATAGAATCTGAAAGTGCATGCTGATGAGTTTAGGTTTTATGTGGCAGACGTTTAGAAACTATTACAAATTTCTAAGCCAGAGAGTGGCAAAAACAAATTTAGGAAATACCTTCTTGATGCATGCATTCAATAGAATACTAAGGGAATTTGACAGTGTAAAGAGGTCTGAAATATAGGGAGTACCACCTACCTGTTCCTCTTGATGACTTCATTTAGGGCCAGTTTTTTTCTTTTTTTTCTAATTTAGCTTTACCTTTGAAATTATTCTCATTCGAAGTCTCTGTCAAGCTTGAGGTTTGTATTATTCTTATCTGTAGTTTATCAGTGTCCTGCTGGTATCTTGACTTTGGTAGTCCTCACATTGGTACTTATATTCTTGCCTCTGTTTGAAATACATCCTTTTTGAAATTTTTCTGTCAAAACTGTGGTCGTTCTTCACATTCTAAATTATTGCCACTTTCTTTGTGAGGTGTATTGCTGGATTTCCTAATCCAAGTCTGAAGTTGTCCTTCTTTCAACCCCTATAACTTTGTTTTTTCCTTTTAGCATTTAGCCTATTTTATTAGGTATTATGATTGTTACCCTATCTCCTTTACTAGTTTGTAAGTTCTTTGAGAGTAATAGCCAGGAAAGCCATTTATCAATTTTTCATCACTAATTTGATGTCTGCCATGCTGTGAATTATCGAGATAGGCTTGTTCCTGCCTTTGTAGACCCTGGAGCACACAATGATATCAGACATTCAGCAAGTACCTTGCACATAAATATTTGTTAAAAAAAGAAATTAATAAGTGTATAGAAATGTGCATATCTGGAATCATCAGAGATTTCCAAAGAAACCATACTTTCATACTTTCCAGATTTTCCTTTTAATCAGCAAATCTTTTCATTTTAGTTATGTCATTCAGAATAGTCTACATACTTCTGTACTTGTAAGCCATCTCTTTGCTAGAGTTAAGGTTTTGTCAGAACCTATATCCTGAGATCATTTTATCTTCCTACCTCAGTGAAATGGGAGGTAAGATATATTATCACGTAGGTCCTTTGAAGAGTAAGGTGGAAATATAAAGATTGCTCTCACATGGTAAGTACAGAGTCGGAGATTGAACCATTAATTGCCAGTCTTCCCTCTCCCTACAAAATACATTATCTCTTCAGTGAGGTTAGTATGGAAAGATGAGAAACAATCAACCAACATCTTTCCTCCCCTCCCTCCCCTCTCCTTCATTGCTTGTTTCCTTCCTCCCTCCCTCCATTCCTCTCTACCATCCTCTTCCTCCTCCTCTTTCTTCTTTCTCTCTCTCTCTCTCTCCCCCCATTTATAGAGTCAGAACTTATACATTCTACTGCTTTGAACTTTTATCTACAGTTCACTACATATTAAATTAATTTCTGCATTCATTAAAATATTCCGCTCCTCACAGATAAATTCTTTCTTTTCATCATATATTAATTCTTACAAAGTGTGTGTATGAAATGAAAATGTCTTCTGACCTTTGGACTCAAATAGGAATGCCTGCTGACTGCATAGTTGTAGGCAAAACAATAGTCTCAAAGCATTTTAAGTGCTTGGATTTAGTGAATGTTATATCTAAGCACTTTTTTTGCCTTGGGAAAAAATGCTGATAATACCTTTTTAACAGAACAGAATAAATATTGAAATGTGTACAGACTTATTTTTGATTCAGTCTGTTCTGAACTGTATTGGAGGCAAATATTAATTTATTGTGGGCCTTTCAATGGCGAATAAAATGCCTCCTCAGAGTAAAGATACAGGTTTTAGATATATGGTCTTTTGTGATATAGCAAAAGCATGAAAAGGATTAAACAGCTTGGCATTCAGGCTCTCTGATCTAATAAATACTGACTGACACTGCAGAGTTCACAGCACAGTAATAAAGCAAGGTCATGTAAGAAACACATGGTTATGTGAACTTACAAAAGCATATTAAATCACCCCTGTATGCATTGAGATAAGAAAAGAACACAGCAATGGTATCAGAAAAGACCCATGGAGATACGAGGTAGATTGCTTTTTACTGAGAGGGTTCAAGTATCTCCTTTTGTGGGATGTCCTTAGGCTACACTCTGCTATTGACAAATTTTGGTAGAACATTGGATTAAAGCAAATGTTAAAATCTTGAAAAGATTTTAATGGGCCAAAAAAATGATTTGACTTTTAGAAGTCATTTGTTGTAAAAATTTGAAAGTATTAGACCTGAAACAATAATTTTCTTCTTCATAGAAATCACGTTCAATCCAGATTATATGACTGGTACAATATAACCTTAGAACGTCCCTTAAGTTCATGTCAGATCAGTCAAAGCAGGGGGATAGGCACTGCAAATTTAGGTAGAAGTTATGATTGTTCTTTATTTTTTTCTTCTTAGGGTTTTTCTTTTAGGCAAAATTTCTCTGCATAGATTATATTATTTAATAGGAAATAACTTCCCACTTAATATATACCAGTATTTTGGAAAAGGAGCCATAGAAATGTACAGAATTATTGCTAAACTTGTGTTAGGCAAAACTAAACATAAACTAAACATAAATGAGGTACCCAACCTGTCAACATTTGGCCAGAGTGACTCCAGTATGGACTAGCAAAGGCCAAAATTTAAGAATGACAAATAGGCCCTAGAAGAGATAAAAGAAGCTGATTTGCTTTTTCTTGCTTTGGCACTCTAAAAGCCTGCAGTGTGGACTGGACAGGTCTTTGCTAGATTAGAGCGAGGAGGTAGGTGTCTTATCACTGCAGCCTCCCTGAAGGTCTGCCTTCAGAGCTGCTCAGAATGGGCTTAGAGTTTTGACTTTTGAAACATTCTGTTATGTTCAAAACATTATCTTGTAGCTGCTCATTGGCTATCAATAAAGAGACACATTTCAGTGACTTCAGCCCAACAGAAGAATAGGCTGGGCAAGTCTGGCAGGAATTTCCTAATAATGGCACGTTTTTTCCTTTCCTTCTCAGCTGTCCAGTATCTGCAGAGCAGCAGTACATGCTGGGGTGGTTCGAAATCATGGTGGTTATGTTGACGTTATGCCTGTGGACAAAAGAAAGACTTACATTGCTTCTTTTCAGAATGGAATCTTCTCAGAAAGGTAAAAACAAAACAGAATGTGTATATATATATATTTTTTTTTTTTCGTACAGCATCCATCTCTTTATCTATGATTGCTTTACAATGGACTCATTTTAGTATGGGTTCAAAGTTAAGTGGCAGAGCCAGTATGTTTGCTTTGCACACTTTTGTAAACAATCTTCCAGGGATGGGAGAAGCTGTAGTACCAGAGGTGCCTGTCTCCTGCTGGCTTATAAAAATCAACATGAAAATCGGATTACAAGTCAGAACCACTCTTTTGTTAATTGATCTTATAATTAGGAAATGTCTTTCATCCTCTTTTGGATTTTCTAGATTAGTTTTTGTGTTTCATTCTTTCTAGGTGAGCAAGGCACGGAATATTTCTCTAATCCAGTTATCTGATAAAGTATTTGAGAAAAACAATGAGTCCGATTTTCCATAGAACCAAGTTCTCTTTTTGATTTGAAGTTGGATGCCTAGTATGATATAAATGAACTCTTTCAGGTCATCTCATACAATTTAGCCTGCTAGTATTATACATTTTAAGGATTTGAGAAAATCCATGTGACTCACTTTATCACGTGTTAATAAACATTAAGAAAAATGAACCTATAATGATTTTCTTAAAATCATTAGTACTTATGGAAGTAATATTAAGTCCCATTTATTTGTATAGATACAGAAACTTTTAGATATTTTCCTGGGTTCTTCAAAATTGCCAATGGACGGTTCATATATATAATAATTTCTCCAAAGGGCAGCAACAGAATATGCTATGCAGGGTATCTAGATTGCCTTCCACATAACCATCTGGGTGTTACCCTCATACTAAGACAGATCTGTATTTTTCTTACCTCTGAAATGCTGGGAATTTTTCAGAGGAGACTGTATCAAGAGGCCATTGTTGAGAAGGTGATTTTTCTATAACCTGGCTCATGGTCTCCTTAAGCAGATGTGATATATAAAATGAACTCCTGAGTTATAGAATCTGATATGCAACTTCATAAGCTAAATGCTAAATGGGGTGATATGGTTTCATTTACCTCTCGTACTTCTTAAGTTTATTTTAAAATATAAAATGATAGATGATAACCTAATAAAACCGAGAATAATAATTATTTTTTAGTACCTCCTATGAATATTCCAGACACTAGACACTACTGGGAACTTTAAGTATATGAACTCAGCTCCATCAACAGCCCTGTAATGTCAGTTCCATAAACCCTAATATTGTATGTGTCAACTGAGGCTCAAAAAGGTTAAATGATGTGTCTAAGTTCATATAGCTTGTAAAAGCTCAGAGCTCAGATTCAACACTAGATCTGTGGGCTCAGAGATATGCATTTTTCCAATATATTACTGCATACAAAGAAGAAACACACCAAACACATCCACTTTCTAGGGCACTTAGTCAGTCTGTTGCCAATAAACAAAAATAGCTTTAGGTTCGCTATCTGCTTATATGAAAAACTCGGTGTGCATGCGTGTAGGTGTGTATGTGTATTTATTTTGTGTGTGTTGTGTTTGCACACGTGAAATATCTTCATTCTTTTCTTAGTTTAAAACTCTCTCCCTTCTTTTCTTACACATGAATAAATATATAAAAGGGATTTCAATTTGTCTCTTTCTTAGCATTTGTTGTATTAATCTCTAAAAGTCTTTTCTCTAATTACTAAGCAAATAAAACTGTATGCAAAAATGTAAAAACTTCAAAAGTTTACAATTGATTAGAATAAATAATGATGAATGGCATTATCAGTGTGTTAACTTATAAAGATTTAAAAACATATCTTGATTGATGTTGCCAAATAAAAATAAACAATTTAATAAAGAGTAAATTTTATGAGTCTGCATTACTTTAAACTCCCATTTTAAAAGTATCCCCAAAATGAGATTGAATGTCGTGTGTGTGTGTTTGTGTGTGTGTGTGTGTGTGTGTGTGTGTGTGTGTGTGTGTGTGTTCATTTCAGTGAAGAAATTCTTAGGCCCTTTCAGATTTGACCATTAAATTTCCTCACTGTCATTTTTCTTGAAACTATTAAGAGTATTAATCTATGTGATAGCAATGTAATTTAAATTTTGTCACATTTAGGAAATGATAATAAGCTGCACTCTAGAGAATTGCCTAAGTATCAGCAACCATTTTAACTTGTAGCCATTCCAGTCAGTTGCAAACCTTAGTCTCGGAATTGCCCAGGTAAAATAGAATAACAACTACCTAACTCTGCTTTATTAAAATCAAAGAAGGTAATATATTAATAAGACATTTAGAATCTGTGAAGTTTTATAGAGACTACTATAATTACCATTGCACATCTTAAATTTCTTTAGTAAACTTGCAGTCCACCGTACAACCAAGATCTAAAGAATTATGTCATCCTCACTCAAGCTTTCCAATAACAATAAATTATAGTAGCCTAAGAAAGTTGACCATCTGGATTCATATTCACAGAGCTGCTTTCTTGACTGTCATAAGAAAGCATGATTTATTGGAAGGATTATTTGTGGAGATGACATCAATATATTTCTGTATTTTTTGCAGTTTACAGAATCCTCCGGGAGGAAAGGCATTCAGAGTATTTGCTGTTGTGTGAAATGGAACACTTGGAAGAGGATCATAAAGACTATTCCAAATGCCATATTTCTGAAGTTTGTATAAAACTGTAACATTACTGTACAGAAGATACCAACTATTTTAAGCCCAAAAAAGTGCCAAATGCATATAAATCGTGACAAAGTCTACGGAATAAAACATGGGACATTAGCTTTGGGAAAAGTAATGAAAATGTAATGGTTTTAGAAATCCTGTGTTAAATATTGCTATATTTTCTTAGCAGTTATTTCTACAGTTAATTACATATTCATGATTGTTCTACATTTCATATATTATATGGTGCTTTGTGTATGCCACTAATAACATGAATCTAAACACTGAATGTGAATGGCCCTCAGAAAATCATCTGGTGCATTTAAAAATAGGCAACTCTAAAGCTGAAAGAAACCTTATCATCACATTTTCCCCAGTCTGGTGTTATGCCATTACCTACTCCAAGTAATCTCAAACTACTTTCCACTTAATACCTGTACAGTTTTTTCTTCTGTTAAGTTTAGGCATCTAGAATATTAAGTTCTGATATTGCACTTCTTATTTTGTATAAAATAATCCTTTAATATCCAAATGAATCTGTTAACATGTTTGATTCCTTGGGAATGGTCTTAATTAGTCAGAATTAGTGGTATGAAAACATTCCTGGTGATCGTATAGTAAATATAGGGTAAAGCATGGGCAGCCAGAGCTTTCTATGTATTGTTAAAATTGAGGACACATATTTTTTTTGTATCCTGGCAAATACTCCTGCAGGCCAGGAAGTATAATAGCAAAAAGTTTAACAAAGATGAGCTAATGTATTACATCACCATTGCCACTGATTTTCTTAATGGTAAATGGCCTTGTGTATAAATATTGCCATATTATGGTACCTATTAGTGCTGATATATTTGTTTCTATGAAAAATGTATTGTGCTTTGAGATGAAAAATCTGTAAAATGTTACTTTTGGTAATTTTTTTGTCTGCTGGTGAATTTACTCTTTTCCTATAAACATATTAAAATGAATCATGTTTCTAAGTCTCATTTTCAGTTCCCTTTGCATGCTTATTTTAATTTAGAAATCATTTTAAGATAAATGAACAAAATTATTGTAAGCCTTTGAAATTGGGTTTATTAACATTAGTATAAATAACATACTTAATAGCAGAAGTCTACAAAATCAACCTAATTAGGTATTTGTATATGAAAGAGAAAACATTTTTAGAAGTATTCTAACAAGGGAGAATTTGAGTAGAATGAGAGAGATGAGTTTTTAAAGTATAAAGAAAGAATCTGAAAGATATAAAGTGATTATGAAGGAATTGACCAGACAATTAATACTTCAAATATTTTCAGCAATATTTGTAAGAGTTGAGCAGATAAAAGGGAGATAAATCACATGTTGGGATCAGGAGAGCAAGAGAGCTGGATAATACAAAAGGAAAAAAGAAAGAAAAGAGGGTCTCACACAAATAGACACCAACATCCATGATCATTTATCAAGGATTGGCAGGGAGGTAAGTGGTTCAAAATATTGGTAATCAAAACTTAGTGATTTATACATTAAAAAGTTCAAAACCTAAAGCAGATTTTAAGGAGACATCTTTTCCAAAAGACACATTACGACCTTCATAAATAGTGTGACTTTACCCAGGCTCATCCTGTCATATCAGGCTGTTCCTTGCTGCTCTCCCCTAATAGGGAAGCCCCATCAACCCCATCGGTATATAGGCTCTCACATTTGCTCCTAGTTTCCATCTCCATCATCACTTTCCTGCACTATCGCAGTGTCAGCTGGAGCCTCTGCATTGTACCCCTCTCCATTTCTTTTCAATGCATCCGTATTTCTTTCCCTCTGCTGGGATTACTCTCTTCCATGAGTTTCCATTGCTTGAGAAAACCATCCCCCCTTGTGAAAGCATTTAGGAACCTTCATAGTCTTGTTGGTATTGTTTACCTATCTTCTACACAGGTGTGGCCTTGGGTAAGTTATTTCACTTTCTATGCTTCAATTAGCTCACCTGCAAAATAGAACAAATAATATCTCATAGGGATTGCTCTAAGAATGGAGACATTATATGTAATGTACTTAAAGGAATATAAAACAATACATATTCAACAAATTATTTTTAATTATTATAATCATTATTTTTGTTTTTATTTACGTTGGGGAAACTATGAATATATCATACTATGCTATTGATCCTTTGGCACTTAACTAAATGTGATATTCTTCAGGAATTTTCCTGCAGTTGTGGTGAGAATTAGATGCTCTCTAATATGATATCCTTTTTTAATTTGACCATATGAAGTATTTAATTTGCCTTGTGTTATATATAGTTTTTTAAACTTAAGGATAAACTCTTTGAGAATGGTAATACTCTTATCCGTCTTTCTACCCAAGAGCACAATTGTCTCAGGAATTTTTACCTTCTTGCACTCTACAAATGGTGGGTCAATATTGTTAAATGAGTGATTAAACAGTTTCTCATTTTATTCGTGATAAGTGAATACTTTTACATATTGTCGTAGTGGAAGTTCAGCATTAAAGTATTATAGCCAAAGAAAATAATTTATGGATAGATATTTTATATGTAATCAATACTTAGTATTAACATCATTATTTTAGCTTTTAAAATTTACCCAACCATATGTTAAATACCTTAATGTTCTTCATATATTAAATATAATCTAGAATTTTAAGCAGAGTATAAAAAAAATTCCTCTCTCAATATTTTAGATAATTTGCATATAACAGCATCCACTTTTCTATTCAATATTGTATTTTAAAATCTTGACTGCTTTCTAACATTTCTAACATGTTTTTAAAAGAAATGTAAGGTCTTCTAAATAGCATGGGGAGCTAAGCAAAGAAACAGAGCTATCATTTTTGCAAACATACCAAATTTCAGATTTGGAATTTAAGCTAATTTGTTACACAAAGAATGACATTGTTTAAGTTGGTTTAAAAAACTTATCTGAGGTGATATTTCTACCCTGGCACCATAATATTCAGGAGCTGAAGAAATAGTTTAGTGAAATAATCTGATCCTCTTTCATTAATTTGTTGGAATTAAGTCTAAATTTCAAAAGGCAAGCAAATGCTTCAGAACACTGCTGTTATGCTTAGCAATTAGATATTCTCATTTCTTCTTATCCCCCAATCCTGTCACATTGTACGGAATAATCAGAGTGTAAAACAATTCTGGTAAGCAAACATCCTTGCTTTAGATCATTAAGTTATGGAAACTAATTTTTCAATAATTAATAAAAAACATTTTCTAATTAAAACCATAATGAATAGTCAATTATGTTTATGTCAATGCTGATGAAGATGAAAATCAGAAGGCCTATGCAAAACTGTATCTGATAAACTTGGTTTTTAAAAGAAACATGTACAAAGATGAGGTGGAAATCAGATTACTTATGCTAAAACAATTAAGAATTTTTTTACAAATGGTATGGGAACAGCATGGCTAGGAACAATATAATGAAAAACAATAAATAAACAAATAATAGGCACTCCTGAAGCTTTCTGCTTTCATTCATGCAAACAATATTGAGTTCCTGCAATCTGCTATGCATGGTGCTGATCACTGCCGTATGTTTATAAGCAAAAATGCCCTCAGGAAATTACATTCTAGTGAGGTAAACATTAGTTAGATAATTACACAAATAAACATATGATTATAACCCATGAAGATTGTAGGACTGAATAACTACAAAGAAAATATTCATAGTACCACGAGAGTATTGAAAAGTGGGACTTGACCTAGAGTGGGGAATAAGGATGACTTTCCTGAGGAATTGACATTAAAGCTTAGATCTTAAGAATGAGCAGGAGTAACTAGAAAGGAGAAGAATTCCTTGCATAAAACAGACTGGGCAAATATTAATACCTTATTGAAGGAACATTCTAGAAACAACAGTAACAGCCAAAAGGCAGTGTGTCTTGAGGGCAGAGAATAAGAGATGCTTTACGAGTCCGGATGAGTTAAGTGTGGGAATAGAGAAGGCTGGACAGCGTCTCTAGAATTAAAATGTACCATTGGTGCTCAAAAGAGGTGCCCAGATCGAATAATACTATGACATGACACATGCCAGTATGCACTCAGGTATTCAGAGTTTGAGCAAAGAAGCAAAAGTATTGAATACACTGTATAATATCGTTAGAGTTTTATAGCACTTTATAATAAAGTAATACTCCTGGGATCTAAAGAATTTGATTCTTATATGATTAATATGTCTATCAGCAATGGATTTCAGATGATTGAGGGGGCGAGAGAGGACGACATGTACTGAGCACTCACTGTGTGTTAGAAACACTGCTTTATATTTCATATGTTTTTTGATTCTTAAATGTGAGAAAATATTATATTCTCATTATTATATCTTAGAATGCAGATTCTAAAAGGTTAAGCTACACTGTCTTAAGTTGGAGAAATGTAATTCATATTTCTAACTCTCTAAATCCAAAGCCCATGCTCTTGCTACTAGATCACCCCTGCTGGACATTTCCATAGGAACAGAGAATAACTCCACTAGTTTCTTCTACACTAGGTTTAGATGAACTCTTGTTCAAAATTTTATAATCTTTGAATACACTATAAATTTGTTGGATATAGGAAGATTTGTAAAAGAGGAATAGAGATTCAGCTTTCTTTAGAAATAGCCTATAAAAAAAGATTTAAAAAAAAAAAGAATATTTGTTCAAGGAACACCAGAAAAGGATGAGATTTGTGTTCCACAGATATTTGAATTAGTAAACTACCTTTTCAAGATAATAGACTGAATTACTTCACTTTCCCCAATTCATAAAAAAGGAAAATAAAGTGAAATAAAAATAATATGCTCATGAAGGCATGGATATCCCGAAAATGGACAGCAGTTCGAATCATACCAGTGATGAATTCAGAGCACATGGAGCCTCAGCTCGGAGCTCATGCTGGAGAAGGCTGCAATGGAGGACAGGGCTTTGGTTCATGGTGCAGCCGTAAACCAAAGTGACTAAAGAATCTGCTTTCTGACTTCCATTCAGGTGGCCTCCTGGACTGCATTCCTTACTCTCCAACTCCTCCCTGCCCACATTCCCGCAAATGAGTCCAACTCAACATGCCACCGCACACACGAACTTTAAGTCAGACCTCTCTCATCCAGTCGGCAGGTATACACAGTAAGACACCTTTGTTCATCAACTCAGTTCTTCAAACATATATATGAATATACAAAAAATAATTATCAGACATGAAAGCACAGATAACCAAACCTCACATCCATTGACATCAGAAGTAGGAGATGTTTCAGAGAAAAGAAGAGCACCTGTAAAAACATTATTATTAATATCACAGAGGGAGTTTAGAAGACAGTATACCCCTTAAACAAGAAAAGGCTAGAATGGGAAAGAAACAACTGGAGAACAAGAAAAGTATCCGATTTTGGAAGAGTCTTAAGAGTAATTAAGACTCAGTGATTCAACTCCAGGAAGTGAGAATGAGGACACCCTTGGAACTTGTGATGTGGATAAAAAGACATTTTAGGAGAAGCATAGAAGTGGAAAACATACAAGAAAGTTTCTTATTAAAGATAAAATATAAAATGTATATAGATAGCCACATACATGATAATATTAAATACTCTCAATATTCATGAGAAATTAGTCATAAGCTGTCATATAATGCTGAATTTCTAGTGAGGAATTTTGTTTCCATATCAGCTTTACCTCTAGTTGGATAACTCCATACAAGTTTTATTAAACTTCTTTTAGACATAGTTTGCTCATTTGTAATACTGCAGTTACAATAATTTCCTCACAGGGTTGTTATGAGAATTAAATTAAATGAAAGAACATAGATGAAATTGCCTAGCAGTTGCTGAACACTAATTTAATGACAGCTCCATATGTGTTTCTGTATATATAAATGGACACATAAATATTGCATTCTGTCAGAGGTTGCATGGATTTTATTTCAGATTTTCACGAGCTATATTCAATCATTTTAAATCAAATGTATTGAGATATAATTTAGATACAAAAGATGCATGCTTTCAATTATTCATTTTGATAAGTGGTTTTAGTTTCCCAGGGCTGATAACGAAGTACTACAGACTGCGTGGCTAAACAGTTCTGGAGGCTAGAAATTTGAGATCAAGATATCAATTGGCAGGGCCATACTCCCTCTAAAGATGCTAGGGAAGGTCTGTTCTATTCCTGTCTCCTATCTTCTGTCAATTTACTGGAAATATTGTGCATGTCTTGGCTTGTGGTATTAATCCAGTTTTCACCTGGCATTCTCCCTTCATGTGGATCTGCTTCCAAATTTCCTCTTTTTATAAAGACGAGAGTCATACTGAATTAGGGACCTACCTCATATTAACTATGATCTCATCTTAACTATGATCTCATCTTAACTAATTATATCAGCAATGACCCTATTTCCAAATAAGGTCACATTCTAAGCTACTGGGAGTTAGGACTTAAACATATGAATTTTGGGGGGCACAATTCAAATAATGACTGTTGACAAATTTAAACATTCTTATACACCACCAACATAATCAAGATACAAAACATTTCCATATCCCCCCCAAGTTCTCTAGTGCTTATTCCCAATCTCACAAATGTCTACAAGTTTAGGCAACCACTATTGTACTTTTTGTCACTTTTAATTAAATTTATCTTTTTTAGGGTTTTATATAAATATAATTATTATCATTATTATTATTATTTTTTGATACAGGTCTCACTCTGTTGCCCAGGCTGAAATGCAGTGACACAATCATAGCTCACTATAGCCTCAAACCCTTTGACTCAAGGATCCTCCCACCTTGGCCTCCCAAAGTGCTGGCATTATAGGTGTGAGCCACTGTGCCTAGCCTTATAAATATAAATGCAATTATATACTACGTAATGTCTTGTATCTGGCTTCTTTTTACTCAGCATAATGCTTTTGACATTAATTCATGTTGTTACATTTATCAGAAATTTTCTCTTTTTTATCATTAAATTGTATTTTACTGTATAAATACCTATCAATTACCTTATCCTTCAATTATTGACAGATATTAAAATTGTTTTCTGTTTTTAACTAATATGAATAAAGCTTCTATGAACGTTCACATACACATTTTTGTGTATGCATATATTTTGGTAAATAAGTAGAAATGTTGCTGGGTCAGAAATATATGATCAACTTTAAAAGATTTTGCTGAAATATTTTTCAAAGTGGTCATGCCACATTACATTCCCATAGTAACGTATGAGAGCATTCAGTTGCTCCACATGTTTGGCAAATTTAGGTATTTTTAATCTTTCTAATTTTGACTAGTCAATGTGTGTGTAATGCTATCTCATTGTGGTTTTATTTTGCATTTACCTGATGAATAATACCACTGTGAGGTTCTGTTCAAATCATTTGCTTATTTTTAAATTGGATTGGTTGTCTTTTTATTATTGAATTATAATAGTAAAAGTTTCTTTTTATATTCTGGATGCAAGGCCGTTGTCAGATATATATAGTTCAAATATTTTCTTCCAGTCAGTGGCTTAATTCTTTGGTTTTTCTTTTCTTTTTTTAATGTGTATTTTGAAGAGAAAAGTTTTAAATTTTGATGAAGTCCAATCAGTTTTTTTTATGTTATGGTTTATGCTTTTTGTGTCATATCTAAGAAATATGGTTACAGAAATTATCTCCTGTGATTTCTCCTAGGAGTTTTATAGTTAAAATCTATGATCTATTTGAGTTAATTTTGTGCATTGTTTGAAGTAAGCGTGGTTTATTTTATTTTTTTCCATGTGGATATTCAGTTTTCCAAATACTATTTGTTGAAAAGACTATCCTATCCCATTAAATTACCATGATACCTGTGACCACATATATATGTGGATCTATTTCTGAACACACTACTCTAGCATCATCCAATAGAAGTTTAATGTGAGCCACACATACTTTACATTTTCTAATAACCCCATTAATAAAAGGAAAAAATTAGGTTCATGTTAGCACTATATTTTATTTAATCTAATATATCTATAATATTATTTAACATGTAATTTATATAAAATATTTGGTAAAATTTTGTTCTGAAGACTACTTTATTTGATATTAATTTTGCCATTCCAAGATTTTTATGATATAAAATCTTTATGTTTTACTTCTACATTATTATAAATTCCACAATACATTATCATGTTTGTTTTAAAAAGTCAAGTGTATCTTAAATTTTAAATGAAAAAAAAATTATATTCAGTCACAAATTTATGATTATAGGTGTTCTTCAAAACTTTTTATTTTGCTTTCATTGCTGAGAAATATTTTCACTGGATATAGAATTCTAGATTAACACTTGTTTGCTTTTAGCATATTAAAGATGTCATTTCATTGTCTTCTGGCTTATGTATTTTCTGGAGACATCTGCAGTCATTCTTATATGTATTTGTCTCTAGATAGTGGTTCTTTTTTTCTTTGGCCGCTTTTACGACTGTGTCTTTATCACTGTCTAGAGATATTATGCCCTTATAGTAGGTTCTAGTCCATCTGAGGTCTTTATTAACTGTTTCAAGTGATGAGCAAGGAATTTCCATTTGGGTTGATCACAGCTTGACTATCTGCTAGTTTGGAGTGAGCTGTGGAAGTGGTTCTGTTTACTCTTCTCTGATTGCTTTGTCAGCCTCTTAGAGTTTTACATTATGCATGAGTAGTTTGGTCTTCAGCAAAACTCAAGGTGAGCCCATGGAAATTTCTGGAACTTTTTCTTTGTATAGCTTCCTCTTTTCCGGAACTCTGCTCGGCAACTTCTGAAAGTCTCAGCCTCTTTGAACTCTAGTCTCTGGCTGCTCGCCTCAGACAGTGGCGCTCTGGCTGGGCACTTCTTTTCTGGGCTAGAGAGGCATGTTTCTCAAGGAGCAGACTCAAGGAGATCGTGGAGATCCCCTTGCTCGTCTCCCTTCTCTCATACACTACAACAACCAACGTCTGGAAACAGTTATTTCATACAAATTTTCCTCCTTTCTATATACATAGGATGGGAAGAGAAGTCTAATCCCTGTTATTCCATCATGGTAAGAAGCAAAACTCCTGTTTTTTTAAAGAAAGGTAATCTAAGAAAAAGATCTCTTCTGTTACTTTCCAATTTGATTAGCTTAAAAGATTTAAATAATAGTATCCAGTTTATCTTTTAAAAATAGTATGATTTCCAAAAACGTTTTGTATTGCTTCAAATATGTGTGTTCCTAACTTCACTCAAATGTTTCTTCTCACAGAAACAAGCTTATCAGAGCCAAGAATTTGATGGGAAAGGTAGGAATGCTTGCTGGAGGCTTAACTGGAGCTTGGAGGAACACAGAAAGTGTACTCGACATGACAATTTTATCTCTAAACAATCAGAAATGTGTCCTTCCAAATAAGGTAAAGGCATAAACTGAGAACTACAAATGCTTTAAAACATTATCATCCTAAAATGGAAAAAGTAGAAAGGGCAAAACTAAAAAAAGCTAAAATATTCTAGATAAAGTTATTTTAAGAACTTAGAAGTTGGACTGATTTCTTTAATATGTTTTTGACATTTATAGCATCTTATTATTCCCTTAAAACACTCTGTCTTGAATCTTTGATATGATAGATATATTGATGTCTCATCTAAGTCATTTTGACAAGGCAACTTTTTTAGCTTGCATAAATTTATCTAATTTTAAGTTTGTTATTGTTTTTTCTTTAAAAATAGTATCAAAATGAATAAACTTATGAAATACCTAAGGTAATAATAGAACAATTTAATATGTCACGGATGTGTTATGTTTGCAATGTGAATTTTATCTTATGATCTGGAAAACATCTTCAAGTAATAGATTTCTTATCATAAAAAAGTTTATTTTGCAAGAATGCCTTCCTAGATGAATAGGAAAAAGAATACACAGAAAATATTATTTAAAATTATGCTTAATTCAGGTTTTCTATAAGCCTCTAGAAATAATATTATACCTATAGAATAACAATAATCTTGCAAAATTTGACAATTATCCATGCCCTGGAAACATAGATAAAATCAGGTAGTTTATATGAAGAATTTTGGCAAACCCAAAAATGTGTTATAATCCAAATAAACCTCTAACAAGTTCTAGAAAAACTCTTCTTGGTGTTTATCTTGATTTCATTGGGAAGGACTGATAATTAATTTATGATTTAGCTAGACTGCTAGTGGAGAATGAAGACTAAGTTCTGCCTGGGTGATCCTACCAACTCTTATGGCTACTATCTTGCCCACAATGACATTCTAATCTATGTTTCTAGCCAACATCTCTGCTAACATCCAGGCACACAAGTATAAATACCTTAACGTATATCTTCACATAACTGTATGTCTGTCATCTTAAAGTCTATGAGTCCAATATATTATTTATTCTCTTCCTTAACAAATCTGTTTTTCTCTATATTCTAGATATAACTGAATGGTAACACCTTGCGTCAGCCAGAAACTTCAGTTATCTCTAAATCAATCGTTTCCTTTATTATGTTTAATCCATCACAAAATCACACTGACTTTATATAATTTGTTTCTTTTTGCTCCATTGTCACTGCTGTTGTCTCTTACTTTAAGTCCTCAGGCTTTCTTGCTTGGATTATAGCAATACCCACCTACATGATCTACCTGGTGGTCTTGCCACTTTCAAATTCATTTTTTATAATATCACAAGAGTTACTTTTTAAACATGTATATTACATATGTTCCATGCCCCAAATCTATGAATGACACCCAAATATCCACAGGACATAGAAAAAAAATAACACATTTGTTTATCTGGACCCAGAATATCTCTAATACATCCCTTGTCAATCCTGTGCTACCTCTGTTCTTGGAACTCTATGCCCACTAAGTACAACACAGCTTCTATCCACTTTGTGCTTTTGTAATATTATTCTCTTGCCAGCAATACTAGATCCTTGCCAACTCCAATTTTCCCTTCAAGACTCAATATAGAATTTCTACTTCTGGCTATAATAGTGAAGCATATGGCAGACTAAAATACTCACCAAGAATTAGAATACTTTGATAACATATTTAACAGTAATAAATCAAAAACGCACCTGTTTGAAGACATATTAGAACGCTACAGCAGCCAGGACTCACAGGGCCAGACTCCAGAGAAAAAAAATAGATCAGTGAGGTAAGCCCAACATTACTCCTCATTCTCACAGAGCATGTGCCAATTTTGGTGTTGGATGCAAAGCTGGAAGCCTAAGTAGGAGAGTGGTTAATTGAGAGAGAGAGACCAGTGAAGCTTTTTGCAAACTCAAGGAATTGGGAGGATAAAACTTTAGGTTTAAAGATGCTAAGGCAGCCAGATCCCGAGGGGCCATGTCTCAGAGAGAAGAGAGGCACAAAGTAGTGAGCCCCGAATAGTTTTCCCCCTGAGGTCAGAGCATTTGTTGATTACACTCTCAAAGCAAGATGCTAAGAAACAAAGCAGAGTGGCTAGTAAGAAAAAAATATTTTTGCAATATCACAGTGATAGATAAAAATTAGAATCAGGACTTGCTGAAAAACCCAGTTAATGGAATAATCAGACATTGACTTTAAATAGCTCTGATTAAAACGTTAAAAAAGATAGATGGCAAGATGGAGCATTTCCCCAGAGAACTAGTATCTATAAAAGGGAATCAAACAGGTGATGACGCCATGATGCCATGATGTGCTATGTGATTGAAATGTAACTTTTGTTTTATGACCATTCCTTTAAAATGTGTTCACCAGGTAATTTTCCTTGGCCCCTGGATGGAAACTTGGAAAGATTACGTGACTATTCTGCTCAGTCTTCAGTAATAAGCAGTCAATGATCACTTTAAGTTGCAAGCAAGAACTTAATTTTTAAGATTAGAAAGTGCTAAGTATAAGAAATTAACTAAATGTCTGTCAATCTTCATTCAAAGGTAAGACCTTTCCTTACCCTCTTACATCCATAGGTCAGTAGCTGGTGGCTACCCAACTTCACAGCTGTGTCATCGTCTGGTCTCTCAGCTGACGTCCTATCCTCTTTGCCAGCTCTTGTTTCTGAGCCCATCAGGGGTAATTCATGTTTTTGTGTATCCTATGGTTTCCCATTACTAGGAGTCTCTTTTATAAATATGTACACACTTATACATATTTATCCTAGTAGTACTCCTTCCTCACCTCCTCAAAATCAGGAATCTAGCTATAATTACTTGTGTAGTGCTTTCTCACCCTTTTAGATGATTCTGTATCCAAGAAAAAAAAAATTGCATCTTTCCTGCAAGCCCATACCTGTCTATGAGAAACCCTCATATATTTCTTACACTGACAAAATCTGGGAGTCTAGGGCCTTGCGCCTTCCATTTACTGCAGCAGAATGATGGGAACTCACAGCATGACCACACTCTCTCTGATGACATCCCTTCACTAAATCCTATGACTCTTCCTTACTCTGACTCTATTTTATATCTTTGATCTGCATCGTGGGTGCCATGAAAATTGTTCTAAGATAACTTTTTGTAAGTTCTGTGTATGAAACATCTTATAAATACCCATTTGGAAGCTCATATAACATCCCCATTTTAATAGCCTATTAAATATATCTTAAAAATATAACATATAAATATATAAAACATAAACATATGAAAATTTGAAAATTGAGTTGACTGCTTGAGTTGATTGTATTGATAAAATAATTGGTTTTTCAGTTAGTGGGAATGGAGATCAATAATTCAAAAGAAGTACATGCAGTAATAAAAGTATACCAAATCTTATATTTGCTTGTAACTGAGAGATGAATGTTTTTTATAGCTGTTAAATATAAAAAAGGTTTATTTTACCATAAAGAATTCCACCAGAACCACTCAAGTAATTGACTTCATTTATCATACATCTGAGGAAGAAAAGAATTGAAGGCTGTTATAACTGCTTAATAATAGGATTTTTGCTCCTAATTGACTTACTGCTTTGGCACTGTTGAGATGTTCAATGGAAAGAAATTATTATGATAATATTATCCAGAACAGATATACTGGAAATTGTCTCATAATTTTGATATGGTTTTAATTGACAATACAAAACAAAAATCTTAGGTTACTTTGAGAACTTGAGTTGGACAATCTTCATCTACGTGGTGTGTGTTTTAGTGAGTATATAAATTCACATTTTTCACAGATTAAAAATGTGTAAGAAAAATGTTTTAGTGATCATATAATCTACCATTCATTCCCTCAGTTTACATATGCAAATCTTGAAGATACACTAACTTTGCCAAAGCCATGTAGAGTTGTGACTAATTTGAAATAATTTCTTCAGATTCCCAATTATATTTTCTATATTTCCCTGAAAGCCAAGAATAAAAGCGAAAACCAAATTTAGAATCCTGATGCCTGAATATTTTGATTATATCTTCATGAACTTCAGAAAGTATCAAAAGTCAATGATTAGCATAGAAGCAGTCTAAATGTAATGGTGAGCACCACGTTAATAAGAAATAACTTAATTTGATAGTTTAATGTATTAATTTACAATTATTTGTTGCATCAGAACTTATTTTCTAAAAGGTAAAAATCATCTTAACCAACATAGGCGCTGTCTCTAAGATATTAAAAAGCTACCATACAACCAGTATGTCTGTGTGATATACTCAGGAGCCTATCAAATGTTACGGTAAATGATACTAATTGTAGCTGTTTTCATATCCTTCTGATTGTGTGCCAGGCATTGGCCTAAGCAGCTTATACATAAACTCACACAATCCACACTATAACCCAATGAGGATAGTACTGTTATTATTATGCTTATTTTACAGCTGGTAAGAAGAGTTAAGTAACTTCCTCAAAGCCACCTAGAAAATAGATATTGGAGCTGAGATTTGAACTCTTAAAATATTAATTTAATTCTGTGTTTTTATTTAACTATTTCCCCTCCCACAGTCTTTTTCATTAGATTATATAAACAGCCTAATCTAATGTACATCGACTATATGCAAATACACTTTTCAGAATAAAGTATGAAGATATTTTTGTCTTAAGCAAATGCCCTGAAGAAGTAAGTCACCTGTTGCTGAGAAAGTTCCCAATAACCAGGTGTACAAGCTCCCCACTGGGCTGCTAAGCAACAGCACCTAGACATATGAGCCCCTTATCCCATTCCCCCATCCTCCATCTCCTGGGGATTCTGTTGATCTCCTGCTCTTTTGGGTGATGGCCCCCAAACCTTAGCCTCCAGACAGTCCCCCACATGAAAACCTGTCAAAGCATTGCCCAGTGAGGCATATACATGCTCCTGCCTCCTTGCAGTTATGTATTTTTCATCCATCAGCTCTGAAATCCCCTGAATTACCTATACTTCTTTTATATTTTCCATTTGCCCATCTGTTTTTCATTCCTTTTAGATTTAAGTATTTCATTTTTTTCCTTTTCCATTAAATTTTTATCTCTATACTCTTATTTTTCTTATAATGGTAATTTCTAGAGTCTGTAATATGCATTTTTTCACTATATTACGGTCTACCTTAAATCAGTTACTTGTTACTTCTCCATGCAAACCCTTTGAGTCTAACTCCATTTACTCCACCTGTGCCTTTCATACTTGTGTTCTCGTAAATTTTATTACCTACATTTGTGATATGGCTCACAAGACATTATTATTGTTGTTCATTGACATAGTCAATGTTTATTTATCTCTACCTTTTCTAATGTTCATCTATTTCTTGAAGTTCTGTGTTTCCATACAGCACCATATTTACTTAATATGAAGAACTCTCATATTTTCTTACGTCATGCAGGTCTACCGATTTTACATTTGCTCAGTTTTTATTTCTCTGAAACATCTTGGCTTCAGCTTCATTTTTGAAGGCTACTTTTGCCTACATCGAGAATTCTAGATGAATGGTATTTTTTTTTTGTCACTTTACAAATATTCCATTGTCTTCTGCCTTCCATAGTAGCAAGGATCATTAAACTGTAAGTCTTATTCTTGCTCCTTTGGAGGCAAAGTGTCATTTTCTTTGCTGCTCTTAAAATTTTTCCTTCATCTTTAGTTTTGGGCAAATTAACTGATAGCTGGTGCCTAAAATATCTAACTCACCTGTAGATATTATTTTACATTTTTTTTCCTTTTGATTTTTTGTCATTCATTTCTTTTTGTTTGCCTCACATGTTTGGATTGGTAGAAAAAATTGTAGAGATTCTAAAAGACATCATCTTCCTCTAGGTAGACAGAATTTTCTTCTGTAAAATGGACACAGCACCAGTGTATCAGTTTGGCTCAATTAAGTCTTGCTCTTAGGCTTTGTTAGGGCTAGTTATTTTATTTCTGTCCTTATTCCCAAGGTGTGGTCCCTATTATTAGAACACAGCACTTCTGAAGTCTCAAATTGAAGCCTTGAGTTAGCAAAGCTACCCACTTTGGCAGGGGCTGAGCTCCAGCTTCTCTCCCAATACCATGTGACTGCTGCCATCTCTGCTTTAGCATTTTAACCTTCCAGATGCTATTTCTACTAAGTGGTTTGGGTTTTAATTTTATTTATTTATTTTTTGTTTTTTTCCTGTCTGTTTTGGTTTTTTTGTTTTGTTTTGTTTTCTTTTGATCTTTAATCTTACCTTATGAGTGCCCAGTGTAGGAGTTAGCTAATGATTTAGGGGAGATTTGTGTATTAATTACTGGACGCTGTCTCTGAGGTTTACTCCTCCTCTGATATTTGCATATTTGCCCTTTGGATCCTATTCAGTGTGGCAGCCCCCAAAAATCTCACCTCAGTCCTCTCAGCACAGTAAGACTTGCACTTCTGCTCATGCTTTATTCTTCATTTGAAATTTAGAAAATGAATTCAGCAAAAAGCCCAGAAAGAACGAGGGTACACATTATACACTTCCCTTCTCTCAAGGAATATAGCCCTGCAAGACTTGCTGACATTGCTTGATTTCTAAAACCTTCAAATACACGTTTTATAAAATTATCCAGCTTTTATAGTTGTTATGTGCTGGAGAGTTAGTCTGGCTCACGCTATTCAACTGTGGGTGGAACCACAAAGTTACAAATGTTTATTTTGTAAACTGTATTCTGTATAGAAAATGTAATAAAACCCATGACAATAAAAATATCAAAAAGGTCAAAGAATATATGATGAAAAGTAGTATTAGTACTTGAACCCCAGTTTCTCTTTATAAATTTGACTAAGCTTGTTACACATTTGCAGTCACAGATATCCATATCTTTGTGTGTGTTTATGAGGGTGTGCAAACATACATGTGAACTCTTAACCATTATGCTACTTTAATTAAGAATTTAACACTTCCTTATTAATTTAAAACACTTTCCCTAGTCATTTTTCTTTGCTTTTTTAATGTTGAATTTGTATGTGGTTAACTCTATTAAAAACATTTTTAAATGATTTCTGAATTTTGTGACTTGCTTATCCCCATTCTCACTACAAGTGTATGTTTAAAAAATCTTCCAATATTTTCTTCAAGCACTTTAAAGTTTTCATTTATGTTTAACTGTTAAATCAATCTAAAACTTATTTTGGTATAAGGACTGAAGGCAAGAGAAATCCAACTATATTTTTCCAAATAATTATCCATTTTTCCTAACACTGTTTTTTGAATAGTTTATCTTTTCCATATAAATTTAAAAATGCTGCCTTATTTAAGCTATATTTTCATAGATATTTGATATAACTGTTGATTCTATTTCTGATTCATTGATCTTTCTATTTACCAGCCAGTATGAACATGTTTTATTAATTTGCTTTGTAATATATTTCAATGCTTGGTATGGCTTATTACTCATGTTTTTAAGAAATTTTCTACCTAGTTTCACGTTTATATTTCCGTAGGAAGTGTAAAGTCATTTTTTGTGAGTTAAATACTCCAGTTTGAGAATGACAGGTATGATATGGAGTGTCCTATACTTTTGCCTTTTGGTTATTATTATAGTTTCTGACACCATGATTTCTATATTTTTCATTAAACCAGATCGACGGTATCCCTTAGACCCTATCACAGTAGTTTCAGACATATTAGTGGCCAGGAACATCTTGAGCATGCCTTAGAGGGATACCTTTATTGAGAAAAGCATGCCTTTTACTCAAAGCCTCAGACAGTGAGTCCAAACCTCTAGGCTTTGGACCCCGGGAAGAGAGCAGAATTATCACAGGGGTTTGTGAATCATTAAAATGTCTTAGAGTGGAATCTGTTGCCTTCATTTAGCTGGCATTGACTCATTCCTCTCCTGATAAGAACATATTCATTTTATTTGGGGGAATCGTACTTACTATACTTTCAGTTCACATTATTCATTTGGAGATGATCCTACCCCCAGAATCCCGGGATAGAACTGTGATCCAGGCCTGGAACAAAGCATTTTGAAACTGTCTAATCAAAGTCAACGTTTAGTGATGGAAACATGAGAAAAATTCTGTGCTTTTGTTCTTAACTATTTTGAAAAAGCAAAATAGTTTGGGAAAACTATTTTGAAGTGATTTCTTTCTTTTTTTTCCATGTGGAGATTAACTAAGGACAATCGACTGGATCTGCTTAATGCCGCCATACCGTACTGTCCTGCCTGAGAATCAGCAACGAAGAAAGCAGAGCCAACACCTGCACCGAGAGGTAGGTATGCAGCCTGCTGACCCTGAGCCTGTGCTCCCAGCCAAGCCTGACGCTCGATAAACACCTGGAGTTTTTCTTTTCTATAGTCTAATGAATTTCCCTTTTTGTATAAACCCATTTGAATTGTTTTTGTCATACATATATCAGTTAATTCAACAAATATTTGTTGATCTGGAAAAATAAACAAACATGCTAAGTATTCTTTTTCTATTGAATAAATGTCTTACATTGAGATATATATGACTGTAATTCTGATTTATGCAGGCATTTCTGAAATAAGCTATAGATTTAAGCATGCTTTTGAACTCACATTACCTTTTACTCATTTCATAATTTTTTCATCAATAGATTCTAAATGTGAAAACATTTTCACCAAGATCCTTGTGAAATTTCATTATTAAAAAATGCTCTGATAACTGTGAGAGAATAGAAAATGGTGGCCTAGTATAAGTGAATTAAAATGGGAAAAATCCCCTTAGTCCTGAGAGAAAAATGGAAATACATTATTTTCTCTTCAGCTGGTCCTTAAACATAAAGAGAAGTGAAAACTGCCTTTTTTCTTCTGTTAAGTGAATCAGATTTTTTAAAAAATGTCTCATTTATAAATTTCATGTCAGAATCTTCAGAATTTTTCTCTTGCCTTAAAAAGATAGAAGCCCATGATGGCACAGCAGGACACATTTAATGAGGCAGGAGTTATTAATAAGTTGGGTAGAGGGTATCTTGTCTTCCCATTAGAATCAAATAGGCTCTTAGAAACGTCATGGACAAATGCCACCACCAGCACCAGGACCCTGCAGTTGATCTTAGTGAGCAGCAGAAAATCTAGAGCTGCACTGTCCGGGATGGTAGCCACCAGCCACATGTGGTTACTGAGTGGTGGAAATGTAGCTAGTTTGACTGAGGAAATAAATTTTAAATTTTAAATAGATTCAGAAAGAGAAGTCAAAACATTCTTGTACATATCATTTTATTAGTAAAAGTCAGTAACAATAATCCATTTTCAAGGCGAGGAGCAAGAGGGAACAGTGGAAGGGAAGAAATTGTTAGCAGGTATCTTTAGAAACAACCTACCAAAGAACAAAATAATAACTTTGTGTGTTAAATATGTCTTACATATCTATTATGCATTAGGTTCTGTGTTAGGTACGGAGCATTAAAAAAAAAATGAACAAGATTAAGTCCTTGTTTATAGTCTACTATTTCTCCTCATGTAAAAAATATAAACAAAAACAAAACAGAAAAAAATAATATTTCTTAAAAAACTGTAATTTCTCCCTTTACACTTCATAGATCAGTTAATATAGGGGAGACTCAGATTTATTATAATTTTAACAACATATTTTGTTTTTGTAAATTATTTATTTGACATTCAACTTTTCCTGTTTCAATGCAGAAACTCATGCCAATATCTATCAACATTTACCTATCTGTCTGTCTATCTACCTATCCATCTTGCTTGGGTATGTGTTCCCCAAAGTTCACTTGGACATGGTTGTCACATGATTATTCCAAGCAACCAAAGTTTTAATATGTAATAATCACATGAAAAACATATATATTAATTTAAAAATGTATATTTAAAAATATTTACTAATTATTCATTATTATTTCCATTTTGTAACTGGAAAAAGCAAAATGCAGACGTTTTTAAAAATTTGTTTTAGACTCAAACTCTATTCACTACACTCCAAAATGATTCAAAAATAAGATAAGACATTTTTGCTTTAAATATGATTGCTATTAATTTTCTTTATTCAAAAAAGTTGAGAACCTACAGAGGGGATACTGAAATGTGAATAATTCTCCTGGCATAATTGAAATAGTAAAATGACATACCAATTATTTTATCAATTATTAATATCAGAATATTTTATTTTCACAGGAGGTTCAAAAATATCACTTAGTTTTCCAAACTAAAGTCTATAAAATTTTTCACATCCACAAAACAAACCATTAGTAATCACAAAGACATAGAGAGATATCACAGTCATACGTTACAAAAGGGGAAACTAAATTTTCTACCATTTACTACTTTATTTAAAGTATCAAACACCTTAATAAGGAGACATTTCTTACTCATAATTTTAAAAACTAATGTCGACCTTTGATCTTTAGTCTTGACTCATGTTCAAAAAAATAAGAGTTTATATCAGATCCTAGTTCAAATTTTATTTTATGCTTATTGTATAATCTAAAGTCATTAGAAATGCTTCACCCAGAAATGGTTAAATGGAAAAATGAGCAGAAGACAACATTGGAGAAAAGAGAGGGGAAGAAAATTAAAAGAAAATACTTTTGTAAATGACTGAAAGATATGGTGGCTCATGCCTATGATCCCAGTGACTGGGGAGGCTGAGGTGGGAGGACTGATTGAGGCCAGGAGGTGGGGACCAGCTTAGAGAACATACTGAGACCTCCTTTTCTCTTAAAAAAATAAGAAAAAAAATTAGCTGGCTGTGGTGGCATGTGCCAGTCGTCCCAGCTACTTGGGAGGCTAAGGCAGGAGGCTCACTTGAGATCAGGAGTTTGAGGCTGCAGTGAGCTATGACTGCATCACTGAACTCTAGCCGGGTTGATGGAGCAAGACCCCATCTCAATAAATAAGTAAATAAATACATACATACATAAAACTGAAAGACAAAAATCTCAACTCCTGGCACATCTGTTCTTTCTCAGAGTTAAGAGATTGATAATAGAGACTATTTTAAATATCCATGTATTCTTGGAAGATAATCCTCTATTCATTTGGTCAATACTAAACTGAAACACTTAGTTACTGTGAACATCTAATGAGGGCAGACCTTTAGGACAAAATCAGTGGGCCAATCATGAAGATTTGCTGACAACAAACTAGGAGTTGAGCACCTGCATGGTTTCAGAACATTGGGTTAATCTAACATCTGGAAGACCAAAAAAAAAAAAAAAAAATGGCAGGAATTAGTTCTTGGTTGACAAATTAGGCTGGAGTCTGAAATCTCTACGGTTAATAGAGTAAGACAAACATAATAGAAAAATTAAAACAGTGAGAATGCTGAAATCATTAAGAGTGTGGACAGATTCATTTGTCAGTGATGCCAGAGAGCGTTCTAACAGACGAAGCTGCCCTGAAGGCTTGCATAAGATAGATACAATGAAGGTAAAGATGTTACTATATATGTTGTGGTCATTAGTATAAGAGAAGTTATCATTATGCCTATCTTTCATTGAAATAACATAATCAACTGAAATTGCTGATCTTTTAATTGTTTTAAATAAAAAATAAGCAGTAATCCACATATTCTGGTGTAGAATCCACCTAAGGTGATCTAAAAGGATGTCGGTCAATTGCAATGCAAGATCTACTTTGAATTTGTTCCAGTCTTTACAAGACTTGTTGCATGATAAATGGTTTCTTTGTCTATTGACATACTTTAATAATTTAAAAATATTTTTATTCATGCAAGACATTGTCCACAAATACTTGTGCATTTTGTGATTTATGTACAAGAATACATTCAAATATAGTATATACATATAAAGAACCATTTACATATGATCACAAAGCAAATAATTTATTTCTTATATATATGCATTATTTCCTTTTATCTGCACCCACTCTATTCCCTCACAATACCACAGATGATAAAATGTTAAAATCATAGCCTTTGGCATATAATAAAATAAATGTGAGAATTTTACAAACATTTAAATATGGGAATATTGAATTAGAAATCTGTTATGTGCTCTTTACCAACAAGTATACTAAATAATAAACTTTATTGCATATGTTGAATTTTCTTTTTTATAAAAGTCATCTTTTTAAGGCCATTTTAATTTTCCTTGTGTCAACTGAGGAAATATAACAATCCTGAAAGGAAAGAAGGAATATTCCTTCACAGTGAAAAAAAAAAAATAGAGCAACCCACAGATAATTTCCGCTGGCTCTAATGGCTCTTCCCCAACTCTTTTGGTCAATATGATGTTCTGTTTGACAGTAGTCTTCAGTGTAGCACTGCCAGAGAAAGCTGGGCTGGGCATGCAGCAGCCAAATAATCCTCCACGTCCTCACACGCTGAGTAAACCTTTGCCTACTGGCAGCGTTGCTTGCTGGTTGGAGCACTCGACTGGAAAGGAGAAACAGATATAGATGTGAAAACCTAGACTAGGGTAAAAGAGGAGAAATGGAAAAGTTCAGGAAAAAAACAAGGGGAAAGAATTTGAGAATTCTTTTTTCTTAAAAATAAAAAAAAATAGGAGTTTTTAGAATGATGTATTGAAGTGAGAAATGTTCATGTGTAATTCATAGCCACCCACGCATTGCTTTCATGGATTTTGAAAACAACACAATGCAATAAAAAAAAGTTTAAATAAAAATATCAACAGTATCAACGTCTTACAAGTTCTTTACATTTTGAAGAAACACAGTTCTTAATGCAAAGGCAAGATAAAGATTTACTTCTAGGGAAAAATACCACAATAGTAGAAAAGGAGGTGCTGATTTTGTTCTCATTATTTTTGAGCCAGAGTTTAGCAGATATGTTCAAATCTCCCTGAGTCTTCCTCAGGTGTCTACAGCTAAATGTGTACTGGCTGTCATTTCCATTTCTTCCTATACAAGAATTCATTACTTATTTAACTTTGTTTAAAAGCATCAAACTGAGAAGATTTGGTAGTTTAAGAGATGTTGGATAATATTATTTCTATTGCCAAACCCTGATACAGAACAAATTAAAGAAAAAAATATGTATTAATTTAAAAATAAGGATTTTAATTTGTCTGCATTGAGAACATTTAATTATTAGGTAATAAACTAAATAAAGCATAACTGAATTCCTAAGAATAATATAACCATAATAACATAACACAAAAATTCTAATAATAAATGAAATTTAAGTTTTATTTATTATTAGAATAATAATAAATAATAATAAACAAAAAAGTTTTTTTTGTTTGAGTGCACATAAATATTCTATCCTTTATATAATGAAATAAATAAAAGCTAAAATATTACATATTTGGAAAGAGGTTGGTGAGGATTAAGGACAAATAATTCTTTGCAAGAAAAATAATTTTCAAGAATGCCATTGAAAATAATGACAAATAAATACAATTCACCACATAAATAAAAGAAAGAACAAAGACCATATGATTCTCTCAATAGACACAGAAAAAGATTTGAAAAAATCTAGCACACTTTTATGATAAAAAACTTTTAACAAAATAGGCATAGATGAGACACACCTTAAAATTATTAAAGCCATGTATGACAAACCCACAGACAATATCACACTGAACAGGGAAAAATTAAAAGCATTCTCGCTTAGAACTGGTACTAGACAAAGTTGCCCACTATCTCCACTTCCATTCAACATAGTTCTGGAAGTCCTTGCCAGAGTAATCAGACAAGAAAGGGGTATTAAGGGTGTACATATGGAAGCAGAAGAGGTCAAACTCTCACTCTTTGCTGACAATATGATATTATATCTAGAAAATCCCTAGGATTCAACCAAAAGACTACTGAAATTGATAAATGAATTCAGTAAAGTCTCAGAATACAAAATCAATGCACACAGATCAGTGGCATTCATATATGCCAATAACAGTCAAACTGAAAATCAATGATGCAACACCTTTCACAATAGTATCAAAGAAAATTAAATATTTAGGAATATATTTAATGAAAGAGGTGAGACACCTATATAGGGAGAACTATGAAACACTGAGAAAAGAAATCGTATAATATGTAAACAGATGGAAAATCCTACTATGCTCATGGATTGGCAGACTCAATGTTGTTAAAATGTTCACACTACCTAAAGTGATCTGCAGAACTAATGTAATCCCTATCAAAATGCCATCATCATTCTTTTTATTTTATTTTATTTTATTTTTTTTAGACAGTGTTTCTCTTTGTTGCCCAGGCTAGAGTGAGTGCCGTGGTGTCATCCTAGCTCACAGCAACCTCAAACTCCTGGGCTCAAGTGATCCTCCTGCCTCAGCCTTTCAAGTAACTGGGACTACAGGCATGCGCCACCATGCCCAGCTGATATTTTCTATATATTTTTTTTAGTTGTCCAGCTGATTTCTTTCTATTTTCAGTAGAGACAGGGTCTTGCTCTTGCTCAGGTTGGTCTCAAACTCCTGACCTCGAGTGATCCTCCCACCTCAGCCTCCCAGAGCGCTAGGATTACAGGTGTGAGCCACCGTGCCTGGCCCCTCATTCTTTACAGATTTAGAAAAAATAATTCTATGCTTCTTCTGGAACCAGAGAAGACCTTGTATAACTAAAGCAATCTTAAGCAAAAAGAAAAAATTGGGAGACATCAGACTTCAAGCTTTACTACAAGGCTATAGTAACCAAAACAGCATGGTATTGGCACAAGAACAGAGATATAGACCTTGGAAACAGGACTGACAACCCAGATATAAAACCGTCCTCATATTGTCATCTAATCTTTGACAAAGCAGACAAAAATGTACATTGGGGAAAAGAATCCCTATTCAGTAAATGGTGCTGGGAAAACTGGATAGCCAGAGGCAGAAAATTGAAACTGGATCCCTACCTCTCACCTTTCACAAAAATCAACTCACAATGGATAACAAACCTCAACCTAAGGTGTGAAACTTTAAGAGTTCTAGAAGAAAATGTTGGAAAAACTCTTATAGACATTGGCCTAGGCAAAGAATTTATGAAGAAGATCCCCAAAGCAATCACAGCAGCAACAAAAATAAATAAATGGGACCTGATCAAATTAAAAAGCTTCTGCACAGCCAAGGAAACTATCATTAGAGTGAATAGACAATCTACAGAATAGGAGAAAATATTTGCATGCTACGCATCCAATAAAGGGCTGATAACAAGAATCTACATAGGACTTAAGAAAATCAACAAGAAAAAATCAAACAACCCCATCAAAAAGCGAGCAAAGGACATGAACAGAAATTTTTCAAAAGAAGACAGAATAATGGCCAGCAAACATATAAAAAAGTGGTCAACATCTCTAATCATTACAGAAATGCAAATCAAAACCACAATGACATATCACCTAACTCCAGTGAGAATGGTCTTTATCAAAAAATCTCGAAACAACAAAGGCTGGCATGGATGTGGAGAGATAGGAACACTCATACACTGCTGGTGGGACTGCAAATTAGTACAACCTCTGTGGAAAGTAGTTTGGAGATATCTCAAAGAACTAAAAAGATAATTATCATTTGATCCAGCAATCCCATTACTGGGCATCTACCCAAAGGAAAAAAAAGGCATTCTATAGAAAAAATATCTGCACTCAAATGTTTATGGCAGTACAATTCACAATTGCAAAGGTGCAGAAAAAACCCAAGTGCTCATCAATACATGAGTGGATTAATAAAATGTGGTGTGTGTACCATGGAATACTACTCAACTACAAAAAACAATGGTGAACTAGCTAGCACCTCTTATATTATCCCAGATAGAGCTTGAGCCCAACCTTCAAAGTGAGGTATCACAAGAATGGAAAAACAAACACCACATGTACTTACCATCAAATTGGTACTAACCGATCAATAGTAAGGTGTTCATATGGAAGTATTATTCACTGGGTGCCAGTAAGGTGGGATTGGGGTGATGGGGATGCATAAACCCTAATGTGAAGGGCATGCTAATAACCCTGGCTTGGGTGAGGCCAAGGCATTATATGTAACCAAAATGTTTGTACCCCCATAATATTCTGAAATAAAAAAATAAAAAAAATTCATATATAAACCTACTTTAAATATAAATACACAAATATATTAAAAAATAAAATGATGGAAAATGATACGTAAACCCTAATTAAAAGTTAGCTAAAATGACTACATTAACAGCAGATAAAGTAAAGCTTTAAACAAGAAATATCAGTATTCATGTGGTATGCAAGAGACATTTCATGCTTATAATGGGGTCAATACATGAAGAAAATATAGAAATCTTACACCTGTATTCACCTAATATTAGGGCTTCAAAACACACAAAGCAAAAACTCATTTAATTGTGAAGAAAAATACAGAAATTTTAAATTATATTTGGTAAAAAAATGTTCTTTTCACTACAGTGAGGAGCAAGGCAATGATATCTGCTATCACTGCGTCTGTTAAACATTGTACTATAGGCTCTAATATAAAACTGGGGGAAAAAAGTATATAGAAGACATCGTATTTGGAAAGAAAGAAGTGAAACCATTTTATGCACAGGACTCATCATCTTCCATGTAAAAAAATAATCTGAAGATCTCTACAAAAAAATCTAACATAGCAGATGAACTTTTAAATCACCTGCACACTGAAAACTACACAAAATACTGCAGAGGAAAATTAATAACCTAAGTCAATGGAGAGATGCACCCATTTTTCCACATCACTGTGGTCCTTGCTCTGGAATTGAGTCTGCCAGGGCAGTATATGGTACACAGCTGCTGCTTTTGCTTAAGGGAAAAGAGAATGGGATGAAATATTCACACTTCGACCTACAAGTGACTCATGTTCACTTATGTCCTGTTCACATTTCATTAGCCAAAGCCGCTGTATAAGTTTTTTTTCAAGGATGCAAGGAAATATAATCTTTCCCCAGGAGGGAGGAACACCAGATATTGTTGAACAGTAACACAGTCTACCCCAGCATCCAAGTTATTGATTAAAATAAAAAGGGGAAATTGTACTGGGATTTAAGGGTTGGGAGTTTTGGCACAGGAAACCATAAACTGTGTTTTCATTCTGGAGGGAAAAATCTTCTATGTTGACTGTAAATGCAGTACAGCCAAGCAAGGTCCTTCTCCTAATTAAAATGCAGAGGTCATTTCACAGGTTGGGACAAATTCCCAAGGAGTTTCTTTATTTTTTCTGCAGATCACAAAACATTCAGTCAGATTTTCACTCCTTAGTTATTTCTACCTTTCCAATTATGCAGGGATTCTTTTCCTCTGAAAATTCCTATGCTATAGAATGCCTTCGTGGTGCATTGATTATTTGCTGCCACCATATAGGTACATATTTAATGTTAGTATAGCATTTAATTACTATTATCTTAGAATGTAAGTTCCATGAGAGCAGAAAATTTTTTTATTTGTTTGCTGTTGTATTTCCAATACATAAAAGATAGTATGTGTTCTATAAATACTTATTGAATGAATAAAAAGGTATGAATGAATAATTGCAACAAGTTGAAATGGTAATCTTATTGTAGGGCTGTTGAAACAATCTGCCAAATTTTACTGTCCTTTTTAAAAGATCTCTCTTTTTTTCCTATAAGTAGATGCTCAGAAATTTTATATAACTGTCACAGATTGAAGGAGACTAAGGAGATATAATAACTAAACACGATGTGATAGTCTGGGTTGGATCTTGGAACAGAAAATGGACATTTGTGGGAAAAGTGGGGAAATTCAAATAAAGTCTAGAGTTCAGTTATTGGCATTTTGTCAATGCTAATTTCTTGGTTTTTATAATTGTAACATGATTATGTAAAGATATTAATATAAGGGGAAGCTGGGTAAAGGGTATATAGGAACTTCTCTGTTCTATCTTTGCGACTTTTCCGTAAATCTAGGATTATTTTAAAATAAGGACTTAAAAAATATTTTGTGACCATTGGAAAGTTTTGTAAAGAATTGATTGTATTTATATGTTTTCAATATATGATTTTTAATGTGATGAAAGTACTGTTAGACTTTTGAATATCTTCGCCTATAACAGTATAGGAAAACAAAATATTTAAGGATGGAATGCTATGATTTTTGAATTTCTTTTAAATACTCCCACAAAAAAGGTGAGTGTATAGGTTTGATATTGAAAATTATCAAAGCTGGTAGATTGATACTTGTGTGAGTCATTGATTTATTCACTTTTAATCTGTTTCAGTTTTTCATAATAAAACTTTTAAAAACTAATTTAAAAATACATACTATTTATCTTTGACTTCTGATAGCCTATCTTTCACGAATACTATGCCAAATGTTGCTACTAAATATTAAACCTATCCAATAGTCCTTATTTATTAGTTTATAGAACCCCAGTTTTTTTCAGGTGCTAAAATGCTCAGGAGAAACAATACCATCCCTCTTCCCATTGGAATGAACAAGTATGAATATCTAACCTAGGCATGGTTACCACATTTCACTCTGCCACAGATTTGATAGGTATAGGGAGGTGATCACATTCTGAACAAAGATATGTAAGGAGACATCTGCTCAGGGGCAGGCTGGTTCTGGCAAGGATTTTGCTCCATAGATTAAAAAAAGAAATAGCAGGGTAGATATCTTTCTACTGTGAACGAAGTTGTGTGAAGACATGATGGCTTGGAGTTGTGATTTTCATAATATGACCAAGAAGTGACAAGCATTTTTTTTTAATTATGCTAATATGCTGAGGATGGAAAAATGGAAAAACAGCAAGAACCCAGGCCTTTAATAATTTTGTTGAGTTATGACATCATAACTCAACTTCCTATCTCCAAAGTTTTTAAAAGCCTTTGTTTCATAAACCACCATTATTGAAATGTTCTATTTATTGCAGTCAAAACCACTTACAGCCAGTACAATGACACAAACATCACAGATGATGGTTTCATGATCACCTCTGAATATTCTTTCAGTTCCATAAAATCTAATTTTCTGGGCCCATACACTTGAAGCAATTTAAAATGGCTAGGTCCTCTCAGAGTTTTTTCATTTATCTCGGGCTACAATTTCCTCCTAATCACTTTTTCTACCTACTCAGATAGAGATATTGAAAGTAAATTGAGTTTGGACAGATCTGCCTTCTTTTAGATCTTCTTCCACTTTTGGGCATGTCTTCTTCCTGTTTCTCTTATTTCTTAGAACATGATTTAAAAACTCTCTTTTGTGTATGGAATTTTCGAAATTCATCTTAGTTTCTGTGTTCAATTGTGTTCACAATATTCTTATTTATTCATGATTTCTTTTTTTCAAGTTATAGTTTCAAAGTTCTTCTATCTTTTGAATACATTGAACCACATTCTTTTCCCATCTTAATTTCTAGCTTTCTCAATTTTCAACCAATTTTTTTTATTAAAAAATCATTTTCTATACACAATTTAGAAAACCAAAACAAATGATTATCCAAACAGTGAAAATAGAGTATGGGCTGCCCCAAAGGTTCTCCTTTAAAAAGTGGGGGTGGGGAGAGGGAGGAAAACCTTGGCAAGAAAGCCCCACGCAAAGCAATTCTTTCTTCTTGGAAAACTGTGGGTATTAGCAATTTCTGATGTTTTCACTAGTTAAAAGAAAATACCAAAGTCATCCTTTTGTGGTTTTGTCTTTTTAACTTGAATCAGAGTTTCCATTTTTCTAGGCAACAGTTTCTTGCTCCTCAGTACTTTACACTGGCAGAAATGCTAGACCTCTGAAGAAAATTTTGAATGAAACTGGTAGGGTATTAGATAATTAGCGGGTTGCTAATCCTGTTACTAAACTGATTCATGAGTAGCCTTTTTAACTATTTTAACTATAACTGATCCCCTCATAGCCATGTTATCTACAATAAGAAATGGTTTTACTAAGTCATAAATCTGATCTATCATTTCCTGCTTAAAAACCTACGGCTCCCTGTTGCCTGTGGAGTGGACCAAACTCCTTCTCTATAAAGCTTTCTATCTCCATGAAATGGATTCTTTTCTCCAATCAGCCTCATGACTTGCTACTCTGTCTCAGAATTTATGGTCCAACTACAGTTAGGTATCTGTAGATTTCTACAGTTTGCATGATGCTTTTTACCTCTGGACTCCTGCTTGTTGATTTAGGAAGTCTCTCCCACTGGAATGAAAAAGAAAAAAGAGAAAAAAAGAAACACAACCCAAGAGTTGGATAAACCTGGCTCAGCTCGTAGATCTATATTCTGTTTCTGCATATGTAAGGCAGGGGGCAGTGTTTTAGTGTTTTCATTTAGATCACTGTGCATTCAGAGGGTCTTAATTTTATGGTGACACTGGGTCCTTTTACCTGTTAGTAAATGTGCAGTCTCACTTTCCTGAAACTATTCTCTTCTCTTTATGCCGTACCAATACAGATAGAGAATAAAATTACTTTACTTGAGTTTTCTAAAACCCAAGCGTGTGTGTATGTAGCAGACCTTATTCCAGTCTAGGGTGATGGAAAATACTTAAACTGAAGCCACAGAAATGATTAAGAAGTGGTTACAAGTTGCTGTTATTTAATAGTGCTTTATCGTCCCATCACTTGAACTTCTCAACACGCATCTTTTTCCCCATGGACTTCACCACCAGCCATTTTGCTTTACCCTGTTTACTTCTTGTTACGGCATTAATCCCTTTTCCAGGCCCTCTGCTCTACCAGGGTTCTACCAGGAAGCTCAAATACTCTCACATTGTAATGTAAAAGAATTTCCACATAATTCTAGATGCAAAAATGACTTCTCCTGAGTTAATATAAACAAAATGAATTTAGGGTTTGGAAGTTTAGAATCTTTTTTTTCCCTTCCTCCGGTAAATCTCTGTACATGGAAATATTGACGTTTATGTTCCATTTGCTACGAATTAGCTAGCCCTCATAGAAGTGTTAAGGGGGAAACAGTACATTTAGGATTTAGAATAACTCTCCTTTCTACTCACCCTTGAACATATACCCTCATGGTCTAAACACATACCATCTGAAACATCTCTGAACAAAAGGGTAAACTCCTTGAAGACAGGGTGCTCTGTCTGCACTGCTTACCATATTTCAAGTACTTGAATATTTTCTGATATATAGTGGCACTCAATACATAGTTTTTTAATTAAGTTAAATTTTAATTAGTTGTGTTTTGTCCTGCAATTTTTGCTTCTTAAGACTATCCCCAAATTTGTTGTTTAATGGCTGTTTCATTGTGTTACCGAATACAATAATACCTTTTATTTATATGGTACTTCAGAGTTCTAAGAGTACTCTGATGTAAATTGATTTTACTTAATTATTATATAGACCCTGTGGGATAGATAGAATAGGTAATATTAGTCCTGTTTTGCAGATAAGGGTACAGATATTAATGTTTTTCCAAGACTAGTAAGTTTGTACACAACACTAAAATCCATGTCTTTGTCCCATTTTTTTCTAATAATAAAGCATACATGCAAACACAATGTTTGTTAAATTGGAATGTCTGGTTTCTGTTTCTAAATTGCTCTTGTAGATAAGGAAATTATCAACAGAGCAGTTTTATAAATGCACACATCAAAGCAAAGAAATGCTCTTTACAATTAATATTTTAAAATTAAATTTTTCTTAGGTTACCAAGTTTTTAAATTGGAGTTGAAAGTCACGTATCAGAAAATTAACCATTTTAAAGTGAACCATTCAGTGACATTTTGTATGTTTACAATGTTGTGAGTCCACCACCTCTATCTAGTTCCAAAACATTTCCATCACTCCAAAATAAAGCCCTGTACACATTAACCATTTTTCAATATTCCCCTCTACTTTCAGTCCTTGGAAACCACCGATCTTCTTCAATCTTCTTTCTGTCCCTATAAATTTACCTGTTTTGAATAGTTCATATAAATGATATCATACAGCATGTGACTTTCTATGTCTGGCTTCTTTCACTTAGCACAATGTTTTCAAGGTTCATCCACATTGTAATATGTGTGAGCATTTCATTCCTTTCTGTGGCTAAATAATATTCCATTATATATGTGTGTGTGTATAATATATAAAATATATATATGCTATTAATATATATATATATGTGCTACAATTTGTGTATCCATTCAACTGTTGATGAACATTTGGACTGTGTACTATTTTAACGCATGCTATGAACATGTGTGTACATGCGTTGAGTACCTGTTTTCAATTCTTTAGGGCATATACCTAAGAGTGAAATTTATGGATCATATGGCAATACTGTGTCTAACTTTTTGAGCAGCTGTAACAGTATTTTCCACAGCAGCTGCACCATTTTATATTCCCTCCAGAAATGCACAAAGGTTTCAATTACTCACATTCTTGCCTACTCTTGCTATTTTTTTGTTTTTCTGACTATAGTCATCCTACTGGGTGTGGAGTGGTACCACATTGTGGTTTTGATTTACATTTTCCTAATGACTAATGGTGCTAAGCATCTTTTCACGTGCTTGTTGCGCATTCATGTATCTTCTTTGGAAAAATATCTATTCAAGTCATTTGCTTGTATTTTAGTTGGGCTGTTTATCTTTTGCGTGGGAGTTTTAAGAGTCCTTTACATATTCTGGATGCTAAATACTTATCAGATATATGATTTGCCACTATTCTTTCCCATTCTGTAGCTTGTCTTTTCACTTTCTTAGTAATGTTTTTGGTGCATAAAAGGTTTTAATTTTGATTAAGTTCAGTTTGTCTATTCTTTCATTTGTTTATTGTTTTGTGATTGTGTATGTGTGTGTGTGTGTGTGTGTATGAAATAGTTTTTGTAGTAAACATGGTTTATTGTGAATTTATGAATGTGTGTCATGGAAGAAGTTACTTGATTTTAAATTTACAGTTGTCCCCACAACATGAAAACACTAATAAACAATATATACATAATCCCTTCACAAAGCCTCAATTTTGGAAAGGAGAAAGACTTGTGAATTATTTGGAAGAAATTAGCTTACTTCACTGGATTGCATTTCTGTGATGGCAATAAAACAATCTCTTAAAATTTGCTTTTTAATTTTTAACTTTTAAGCTACTACTTAAGTAAAAAAAAAATAGTGAAATAACATTATTCTGTTTCAACATTACATTAATAGAAAAATTTAGCTAAAAAGTCCAGGAATTATTGGCTGCCTTCTGACTAAGGTTTATTTTTGGTTTGAGTAAGGTGTATATCTAAGGCTGTGTTCACATGATTGGAAGGGAGAAAGCTTTGAAAAGTATAAAACTATATGAAATCTCATACAGTTTAGCCACTTTGAGAAGAAAAAATTCCACAGTTGATTGCCTCCTGTTGCTTCACAGATATCAGATTATAACTTTGTATTGATAACTTATTAATTTCATGGAAGGCATAAGACAATTCAGAGCAAACCTATTACAAAAATGTCATCATTCTAAAGTCAAGCACTCCAGCTTGCATAGGTGTGTACGTCTATGTGCGCCATTCTTCTCTTTTATGAAAGTGTTTATTGTATAATTATTATGTATAGGCACTATCCTAGTCCCTATAAATACATACAAGTTTTTTACTCTTTGTGCTCTCATTCTAATGATAGAAGACAAACAATAAATAAATTAAGAAAATATCTAAATTAGAAGAAAGTAATACATATGGAAAATGTTCTACAAGTGTTGGAAAGCAACTTTCAAAATGAAAATTCAGCTGGTCTCATTTTGAGGGGAAAGTTGTAGGATCCCCAATTCAAACCACAGTTTAGCAAAGTTGGTGGTTAATGACTTTCAATACACAGCTTATTTTTGGCATAAACATCTTGGCACTGAATTGAAACTAAGTGCCCAGCCAAGTTAAGGTGTCACATTACCAAACACAAAGGCAACAGCATTATTTTTGTGCTTCATCCCAATGACTGGTACTTCTGGACAAGGGAATGATATGTGCCCACTTAGAACTGAATCATCTTTTGTCAAGCTAGGAAGGAAAGCACTGGTGTAGCCAGGAGTTCCTCTGGGCAGATGTCATTTTGGTTCTCTAATTTAATAGGGTGCAAATAGATCCTAAAATTAAAAACCCAGTCCTCTGTTTATTTCTTCTGTTTGGGAAGCAGTCAATAAGCTCCACAAAACATGAGCTCTGTGCTGTGTTTCCAATGTCAGCTGCCCCTGTGGCCAACTTTTGCTTGCTATGAAAGGATTCCATTGACTCTTACCAACCAAAAACACAGGAGACTGACTATCCAGGAACCCCACTTTATTTTCAGTTATGGCTTCTTCTGTTTCCATATTTAAAAACAACAAGTCTTTCTTACCTCTGGTTTTCCAGTTTAACAAGGTCCTCAATTTTACTAACAATAGTGCGTTTATATAGTGTTTCAGCCCAAAGGAAGCCCAGATTCCTTATATGAGTATGTACATACAGTCTTTCCCTCTTCTCCTTACCTTCCTATCCCCCAACCCCATGCACACAAATCACGTCATTCCTGAAATATGACCTCTCTAGGGTGGAGTACACTCGATGCTGAAACAGCATACGACATTGGCTAATGAGACTGACTTCACATTGGGGATGCTGAAAGACCAGCGGGCAAGGGAGAAAGAAGCAAACATTTTTAACAAGTAAAAGAAAAACCTATCAAAAATAAAACATGCCACAGAACTAAAGAGAAATATACATTTTCCAGTTCAGGATTCAAAGAGAAAATTATCTAAGGGTTGAAAAAAATAATGCAGGGAGGACATCATCTCATTAATTGGTGTAAATAGCATGAAAGTGATACTTTTATAATTGTAATAGGCAATATAAAATTTGTAGAAAACACATCTTATCATGAACTATTTACTGAAAGCTTAGATTAAGTAGATGGAGAGCGTGTCATATAGCTACTAGAGTAGTGGAATTAGATTCTAATTACAATTTTAAAAATATTAAGGAGAGCAGTTAGTAAGAGACATAATGAAAATTCAGTGAAACAACTTTTAATAGTAACAGGGAGTCATAATGGGTTCCTAATTATAACACTGATCTTGGAGTCCTGTGGTAAAGCCATTAAAATAAACATAGGGCCTGCTGCCAATTTGGGGAATAAAAGTTCTCAGACAGGGCTCAACACAGAGACCCGCATACACAAGAACACAGCATACACACACACACACACACACACACACACACACACACACACACACAGATGGATATGGAGCATATACTCTCTTTAAAAAGTGACAAAGCCACAAGCTATGAGAACTCATTCCTGTACACCTCCATGCTCAACAACAACAAAAAATAAAATGCATCTGCTACAAAGAAATTTAGATTTATCTTCCTTAAGTACAACTCCAGTAACATCCATATGCTTTGTCAACAACAAAAAAATCAGTGATTATTTAGTGTATATTATTAATAAACTGAGTAAAAGCTTTTTAACCTGGCATTTAATATGTTCCTCATATTATGGCACAGTAAGAAAAAAAACTTACCCTTTATGCTAGTAAAGCAAATCACAATTCTACTCACCACTCTACTCACTTGCCACATTTTGTTTTTAATAAGTTTCTCGGCCTCGTAAGTCACTTTTGCACTTAGTACCTACTTTGTTCTGGCCTCAGCTAACACTTCTATATTAGCATTTTACCATTTAACAGATGCCACGGACTCATGGCAACTTAGTTCTTGAGATGTACGCCTGGGCTTACAGGGCATTAAATTCCACTTCCTTGTATTTCAGGTGACTAAAGTCCAGAGAGGGTAAAGAACTTTTCCAAGATCACATAGTAAGTTATGGCTGCAGTATTCAGGACTAAACTGAGGTTTTCTGTCTTCCTAGTCCATCCAGGCTCTATTCTATACACACTTGACATACCCCATCATTTTTTTCTTTTGTTGGATATTTGTTGAGAATCAAAACACTATGAGGACCTAACAAATCCATACATGTTGTGATTTATTAAGCATCTGATGTAAAGTACATGTAAATGTGTGTTCATATGAAAATTTATATTCTCTAATTGGATATAATGAATAATTTTGTGTAATTGATGAATATAATGAGGAGGTTTTTTTTTTCTCTTTATATTCTTCTGCATTTTCAACAATTTCTATCACAGACCATTATTACTTTTTATATGGAAAAAACAGAACATTCAAAATGATTTTCATTTTTTCTATAACATGGGAGAAATAGCTTACAGGAACATTAAATCTTGTTTGCTGATGAAAGAAATAATTTATTTTTAGACATTTTATTTTGTGTGGATCTTTTCAAAATCTGTGTGTTTTTGGCTTTGGCTCATGCAGGAACCTTAGCGGTAGGCCAATAAAAATAGAGGAAATAATCTGTTTCCCTAGCACAGGAGGAGCTTCATAGAGTGTAGGGTTGACTCCCAGAGAAGTGGCAAAAAGTCCAAATCATAGTATTCATGGAACTGTAGCAAACTTCCATTTGCATAGGGCTGAGATTGATAGCCACTGGTTCCTACTTATGTTTAAGGTGGAAGGAGTTCTGCGCTGCAGTGACACTAATAATCACACACTTAACACAATCCTGACTCTAGGTAAGTCTTTCTAGGTCGGAGTGGGGAACCTGCAGCCTTAAGGCCATCTAGGTCCTTTGACTGAATCCAAATTTTACAAAACAAATCCTTTTATTTTTATTAATACATTTTTGCTCATCTTCTATATTCTTATTTTTAAAAGGAATGTGTTTTGAATACCAAAGAATAAAATAAGTTCCAACAAAATAATCCTCCCAGATTGATCAGCACAATTAGAACATTAGTGAGCCATGAGGGCTAAATTGATGCTACACTCATGATTTAGTTCTAACTTCCCTCAGCTGACTGGTGCCACTGCGTGAGGCTGGTTGGCAAGAGTTTTATGAGGGTCGAGTATACCAGTCTCTTATCAGCTTTTGACAATGGTGCCCTATGTTTCTGTTTGAAGTGGAATTGCTGAATAGTTGCACAGCTTGACAGTATTTTTTAATTCTGTCTGCTTAACAGCCCATCACGTCAAATAAGACCAAGAGAACACTGAAGGAAGAACACAGATTTTTTAATGAGGATTGGGAATTGAAATATTATCTTGTTTCTGCTAAAGATAGGACGATTTGCTTGCTTTATGATACTGCAGTATCAACATTAAAGACATTCAATGCTCATCAGCATTATAACACTAAGAAGGACCACAAATATTTTAAATTAGAGGGAGTGGCATGAAAAATTGTATTGCAGAAATTAAAAGACGAAAAGCAAAAGCAAAGACAATTCCTTCAGGCAGCAATAAGACCTGGAAATAATGCCACCAAAGCAACTTATGAAGTAGCTTATATTCTTGGGGAAAAGGGAAGCCATTCAGTGATGTAGAAATTGTGAAAGAATGCATTGTTGAAGTTGTAGGATGCTTAGACCCGATAACGTTTCAAAGTACAAACAATTGCCTCTTTCAAGGAGAACCATAACCTATCAGCAAGAAGCATGAATTAGCCTTCAACTTAACAGAACAACTTCATGCACTACTTCAAAAGGAAAAATATATTATTCAATTGCTTTGGATGAATCAACTAATACTACTGACCTGGTGCAGGTTTTCTACTTCATTTGGGTCATAACAGAAGATTTTCTTTGCTAAAAAGAATTACTCACTTGGGGCACTCTTGCTAATAGAACATGATGGAAAGATATATTTAACAACTTTCAAGATAACTGTCATGAAGTTGGACCGAATTTGGTAAATTTAGTGAGTACATGTACAGAAGGTGCACCTTCTATGACAAGAAAACATGAAGTGTTTATTGCACAGATAAAAAAAAGAACACATCCAGATACTCTTATTTCTTTTCATTCTATCTTGCATCAGCAAAATCTCTGTGTTAAAGCTATTATTTTAACTGACACTTTGAAAGAAGTTATAAGTATTGTTAACTGTATCTGTGCAAATGAAACACAGCATTGTCAGTTTTGTAATATGCTAAAATTGAATAATGAGGTATTCAGTGTGGATTTGCCCTATAGTTCTAAAGTGTATTGGCTATTGCAGGGATAGGTGTTAGCCAAAATTTTATCTCTGCAAAAACAGATAGTTAAATTTTAAGAACAGAATCAGCAATATGAATTATAAAAGAAGATTTCTATAGGAATGCAGCATTTCTGTGTGTTATCATGTCAAATCAAAATGACTTGAATGTTTCTTTGCAAGGTAAAACTAAGTCTATATATGATATGTGGCAAAAAAAAATCCAAGCATTTGGAAAAAGCTATCCTTTTTTAAAACACTTCTTCTTCAAAAGGAAATTTTGGATGAACATTTTTCCCAGTTAGCAAAGATCATTGATGATCAGAATAACATATGTGACTCATTTTAAGAATGTGCAGCTGTTATAGACCTATTAATTGGACAATACAGTGAAAGTTTCACTGACTTTGAGAATCATGACATCACATTCAAATTAGCATTTCAGCCTCACCTAGTTGATGTCACCAAGGCACCTACGGAACTACAGATGGAATTGATTGAGCTTTCAGTAGATGACATTTTAAAGTCATTGTTTGATGCTAAGAAAGAGCTAATTGAAATATGGAAAAATGCAGTAGAATACCTATACCTTCAGCAACATGCTGGAAGAATGCTTTCTTGCTTTTCAACCGCTTATTGCTGCAAATCTACATTCTCCTACCTAAGCCAAATCAAGACTCCTTTAAGGTCACATATATATGATGGATGCCCATCTAAAGGATCAACTGAAACTGCAGGCCTCCATGCTGCAACCAAATATTCAAATGCTTTCCAACAAAAAGTAGACACAATAAAGTCATTAAAAGGTTAGTTAACTTTAAAATTAACAAATAGCTTTCATTTTTTGAAATTATTAAGTACATAGGACTTAGAATTTTACAAAAAGTGTACATTTTTAAGTATATCTAATTGAAGTTTCTTGAATGTGGCCTTATTTGATTACAGCTAAATTAATGCGGCCTTCCAACATGAAAAGATTCCCCATCCCTGCTCTAGATTAAAGCAGGACCCAAAACCAGTGACTTGCAGGAGAGGCAGGCAATAGAATACATCCTAAAACAGGGAAGAGGAGAGGAAAAGTGAAATGATAGAAGATACGGAAACAAATAGCTTTGCTCTGCCCCTAAAAATCAACCCTCCATCAGCACAAATCATGGATTTTGGGAAGACCTTCAAATCCAGAGGGTACCTGCAGTCCAAACGTTTGGCCAAATGTTGTGAGGTGTGGGATAAGTGTGGGTGAACAAAAGGGTTTGGAGGACTGCAAAACTGGAAGGCATATCGAGGGCGGGGAGCCATAGCAACCTTGCCAGGTGGTGGAATTCAGCACCAGACTTTGTCAGAAAGTATGCAGGTCATTTTGCCCTGGTAGGCTAGATTATTTTAGTTCATGTCCTGAGCAGAGCTTTGCCTGCAGGTTGAAAAATTTCAGTTTTTGTGGTCTCACAAAAATGAGAAGATAGAGAGTTACAGATATAATGGGATTATTTTCTAAATGCAAAGTCAGGTTAGCTTGAGACCAAATAGATATTTTTTCACTCTATGTAAAAGTAGAACATACGAGATGGAAGAGTTTTCTTAAAGCCATATTTTATTCAGTTCATGTTGTGTACCTCCCTTTAGAAAATGATATACATGCACATGGTGTAATGTAAATTCACTCAAAGAAGTTGTCTCAAGGCAAAGTTGTCTGTATTTAAAGAACTAAAAGAAACAGCCACTAAAACTAATTTTTAAGCTGGAAAAAAACTTTCAATTTTAGAGCTTTTATAAGCAAAATCATGTTGAATATGATACTATAAGCAAGATTAAAATAACTAACATTTGTACTATTCTAGCATTTATTATACACACTTGTACGTATTAACTTAGTAAATCTTGGCAAACATCCTGAGAGGTAATTATTAGTATCATCACTTCCCACAAGTGAGAAAACTATAATTTAAAGAGGTTGATGAAGATCATACAGCCAGTTTATCTTGCATTTTGAATTTCATCTGCATTCTCCTGTCTCTAACAATTTAACAACAAAAAAATCAACCTTTCTAGATATACAACCCTTCCTAGATAATATCTTCTTTTCTATTCCAGAGAGACGCATCCATTTAAAAAAAAATCAATAGGTGAAAACATTTTTAAGTAAATGTGAATATATTTCCATCTTTCCTTAGTTCCTAAAACTCAAACTTGTTATTCAAAGAAGACAAATTTAACTTGGATGTGCTCAAGCTTCACCAAATTGTGGGTACACATGAGCCTCTATGTACACATTTTCCTGGTTTACCAAACATTTTAAGTCATTAATCTTCATCCCCAATTTCTGAGATGTTCCAGAAATACATTCATGAACAAAACCCTCCATGTTTGGTGCAGCTATGCTCTTTCTTGAGCTAAAGCCATCCTGTACTCTGCATAGAAATGGGAACATCTATTGTTCTTCCCTCCTCAGTATTCTCAGGATTGGTTCAGCCTAGGTCACCCAGCTATACACTTTTTTAATAGCATGTTTTGTATTTTTGTAAATTTGGGCTACAGTCTTAACTCCAACCTAGCAACAATGCAAAAGTATATAGTGAAAAAGAATAACGCATTTGAAACCAGAGCATCCAGGTAAATTTGCCACATTTTAAGCAAGGTATTTTATCTCTTTGAGCCTCAATATTTTCTTCTTTAAAATTGGAGTGTTAACACTGCCAATAATAAGGGATAACTTGGGAATTCAAAAGAGACAATGTGTATGAAAGAACTTGGTTTACTCTACACTTTAATGTAGATTTACTGCAGTAAATGGGGGCTCTTTTGGTTCCAAGTGACAGAACATGTTTCCCTCTAACAGAAACAAAACAGAACATGCCATTGGAAGCTCAAATGTGGCACATGTGGATCTCATGCTTGCTTTTATTCTATTTCTGGGTGCACCTTGCATCTCCTCTTGGCTGGATTCTCTCCTGCTTCACAAATGCCTTCCCCACATGGAGGACAAGGTAGTGGCCGGGAAAGCTAAGCTGACAGGCTTACAGCTTGATATCTAAAAGGAGGAAAAAGCCTCTCTCATCCTATGTCTATGTGGTACATTTCAAGAAAAGATTCTGATCAGTAGTAGTTGTGTGTCCTATTCTTTGACTGACTTCTGTGCATAGCTTGAGACACACAGTATGGTTTAGACTTCTCTAAATCGCAGAGTCACTTGGGATGAGGGAAGGGCAGTTCTGCTTTGGAAGGAGGAGTGCTGGGCAGAGAGGAGATAGTTGCCCATATAATCCTTTGCATCCTTAAAGACTCAGCTTTAAATCCACACCCACCTCACAGCTTTTCCTTACCTCCATAGCCCTCCTTATTCTCTTTCCCGCTGATGTCATTCAACATCAATCAACCAAATATTTACTGAGCTCCTACTCACTGATGCCAAGTACTGGGAAAGTGAAGGTAAAAAAACATAGCCCTCAAGCCTAGTTGGGAAAACAGTGATGATATATTATGACCCCTCCATATGAGACATAGGCACGGAGTGCAATGAAATAAGAACCAGAGCGGTATGGAGCTGGGACAAGGGAGGTGGGGCAGATCAGGGCAGGCTTCCAAAGGAGCTTATGTGTAAAATGAATCTTGAAAGATGAATATGAATTAGCCAGGCAAAGATGGTGAGCAAGAATATTCCTGTACAGTTTAAAATGACATGCCATCTTGTATTCTTTTCTACATATTGCAGGCTTCTCTATTTAATTTTGATTATGTTTCTTGATAGTGATCACATCTTATAATTCTTCTATACTATTGACAATACTTACACAGTGCTAACTACCTTACTGACTCTTGCTGTTTAATATGTTTATGTTGGCAATTGTTTATTTTCATCGCTGGCCATCTGGAACATTTTTTTTTCCTCCTTAGGAAAATGAGCTAATCATCAATAGTAATGGAATGGCTTATGAAACAGAGTGTCAGTTTTCTTGGAGAGCTTTTCAGGTTTCACCAGATTTTCATTTTTTCCACCCAAGGATTCTTAATTCTACTCTAGTAGTGCCATTTTAGCCAATTTAAGAATCTACAGCCATTCATACATGATACCTCCAAAGCTATGGCCCTTCTTAACCACACCTTATATTGAAAAGTAAAGTCTGAGTTTTGCCAGTTTAACTGCTTTGGTCAAACTTTTGTTTAGAAAAATATATTAACTTAGGAAAATAACATCATGTAGCTATGCCATGCCAGTAAAAATACCACCATGTCCAGAAAATACACTCGTGGGTGGCTTGATTTGCCTAGAACACCTCATTAAATTTTCTCTTCCCTCCCCCAATGACATGTTAACATTTACTGATTGGTTGCTGGTTGTATGTGTGTCACCAAAACCACTGATCTCTGATTTAATTCACGTGCAGGACTTAGATGCAAGAAAAACAATACCGACTTTGAGTTAACCCAAAGTGAATTCTTTTGCTTTGTGGATGTTTATCTATCTACATATGGGATGAGTGGTCTTAAATATATGCAAACATAGGCTAACTAGAATATTTATTCTTAACTTATTGGATATTGGTAGGATTTTTATATTTAAATATGTCAATCTACTCAACCCCCACAGGTGGTTGAGGGAATACAGATATTTTCTCTGTGAGTGTGAGGTAATTCTAACTTTTTTTGGATTTTTGGATATGAGAAGGGAATGAGCAATAGTGACATGCCCTCTCTGGAAACTACCTGGAAACATTTGCATTTTCCAGGCCTGCTTTACCAATTCCACTTCTACTCCTGTGAAATTTGTTTTATGTATTTAGTTTTCATACAAAGAAATATAGATACAATTATTGTCATTGACTCCAAGATGTCAGTGGTAGAAAAATCTTTCTTTTAAATTCTCATTCAGTTCAATTACACTAGAGGTATTTTTGGAAACGTTAAACAGGCTTTTTTTAAACTTACACATTTCTCTTCTTTGGATCAAACAGGTGGTCCAGTGGTCTTTACTTGGCTGGGGTGTGGAAATAAAGTGACGTTGACCTTTTTGATATGAGCACAAAGGAAGCTGAAAAGATAAAGGGAGGTGTTCTTGATAAGAAAAGGCATAGTGCACATGACCCTGGAGTCCAAAACAGGGAAAGAAAAAGGACAAGTTCTGGGGCAAGGGGACAGACTCTGGTTTAGGACAGAATCTGGTGAGATGCTCTGGGTGTTAGTAAGGAGAGTCCAGCTCTTTTTGGTAGGTTGGCTTGGGTGCACCTCTGAATTGGGAGGATGTTAAGAACACTCTGGTGGTACAGAAGTTGTTTCATGAATTGAGTGGGCTGAGGTTTCCTTAGATTGATGAATTCTTCCAATACACTTAGCATTATTCTCAAGACAAGAGGCCTATTATCATAACTGTTTCTCTGGGCCAGGCCCTTCCCCGTGGGATAGGCAATAGGTCAGCCATACAGTCATAGGTTATTTCACAGAGGTTCCTCAGTTTGACTTCCAGGAGAGGCTATTGGCATTCAGAGTGAAGAGTAAGGTCTCAGGAGGCTGAGAGCAAAAGGGAGAGTTGGAATATCTAGTGGATTCCCTTGAGCAGAGGTTTAGGAAGTGAGAAAACTATGGAAGTGCAGCCTCTATCATAATAAAAATGCCTGGGGAGCCATCCCCCTTCTCACCAGTTGGATTACACATGTAATGCAAAGAGAGTCACACAGTAAGTACCTTCCCACTAGATGCCTTCCTATGGGTCTTATGTGCTTATTATATGGCATTTTCCCTCATCCCTACCCATTTTCCAAAACTAATTCTGAGTGACCTGTATTTTGCTTGGGTTTTGACTAGCTGCCAATGTTTTAGGACTCATAGAGAAATAGCGTGGAGTACAAACCATTAATGCTATTAAATGGGTATTTTTTGATGGAGAAGGGAATTCAGACAAGGCTAGAAAGGTGAAAAGGTTGTGCCATAGATAGGAAAACTGTGTTTTTCTCAGCACAGTAATGGAGGTCTCTGGTTAGACATTTCTCTGTGGATTGTAGGCAGTGGAAACTGGACATGGACTTGGAGGTATGAACTTCTTCCAAATCCAGGAGCTTATTAGGACCCATGGTTGGAGGACTAATGAATATAGGAGTGGTTAGTGTCCCAGATAGGGACTGTGTGAGTTTATAGTAGTCTTCTCAGAAGGAGTGGCTCATGAACCTCCACTGAAATTTGTGACTTGGCTTGAAGCTTGGAAAGAAAATGTGCCTGCTTTGGGAGCATACAGGCACCAGGCTCTTGGAACCAATTTAATTGCAGCCTTCCTCACACAAACATATAACTGTTCTTGTAACATATTTATTTAATTCTATTAAAATTAAGCTGAAACCTAGACATTGTACTCTGAATCTTATGTTTATTCCAGCACTGAATCCAGAAGCCCAAATGATGCTCATAATCACTCTTTCCATTCATATTTCATAGTTACTTGCCTATGAAACTCTTTGTAAATTACCTAATTCCCTCTTATTATATTACAGCTAGGTGAGATGCCAGCAAAAAACATCAGGCTTATTTCTTTCAGTATTGGCTCAAAGAGAAAGAGAGTTTTCCCTGCTATCTCTAACAGAAAAGTTCTGAAGGGATTGATAATTGGATAGACTTGGGTTAGTGGCCATTTCTGAGCTGAGATACCCCGATTGGCCAGACCTTGGTAACTAGGCCATTCCCATGACTGCTGAGAGATGAGGGCATGTTACTGTGATTGACAGCTCCACTGAAACCTCATGGAGTTCTCCAAAAGAAAGGGGTTATTTTTTCTAGTAAGAAGCAGAACAATGGGGCTGGGTAGATAAAACAAAAGCTACTGTAGTCCACAATATATGGACTATCTCTTAAAGTTGAAAACATTTATATTTAAAATAAACTAAAGGAAGTTTAGAAGTTCTCTTTATGCAAAATTCTAGTGTAAGCAAATTTATGGCTATTGATTTCATTATAGCCATTATAGGCAATTGGCAATCAGTACTTTTTAGACAATTTTATTTTATTTTATTTTATGACAATGTCTCACACTGTCACACAGGCTGGAATGCAGTGGCTCAATTATAGCTCACTGTAACTTCAAATTCCTGGGCTCAAGCAATCTTCCCACCTCAGCCTCCCAACTAGCTAGGAGTACAGGCATGCACCACCACACTCAACTAATTTTTAAAAAAATTTTTGTAGAGATGGGGATCTTCCTATGTTGCCCAGGCTGGTCTTGAACTCCTGCCCTCAAGCAATCCTCTCACCTTGGCCTTCCAAAGTGCTAGGATCAGGAGTGAGCCACCATGCCTGGCCAAGACAATTGAAATTGGACTACAAAGAAAGGAAATAAAGCTAAAAGTTAAGGGAAATTACAGGAAGATGGAAAAAGTTAGTTAAATTGATAGAAAGTAAACTCCTGCTTTGAGGTCGTATGTATTGAGACACAGGATCTTGTACTTCCAAGGGTACAACAAAAGAGATGGAAATAAGGAGATGAAGACTAGTAGATAGCAGTGTTATGTTGGCAGGAGGAGAAAGTCAACAACATTAAGTTCAAAGTTGCCCTAGCTTAAGCCCTAATAAATCTTTCAACTTGTTACTGGAAGTAAAGTTCTAAATACCCTCCTTGGCTCCAGTTTGTCTCCTCCCCAATCAACTTTTCCTTGTTATCATTGGTTATCATTGCCATTTCTCCAATACAAATTTATGATAATTATAACATCTTGAAATGCTTCAGGATTAGAAATATTAACCATAATGGGAAATATCAAACTGGTTCAGGCTAGAAACTAAATCTGAGGGGCAAAGGAGTGACGTAAGAGAGCTCTAAAGAGAATTAGAACATGATATTGAGATGACCAGAGTGAGACAAGACTTTCTAAGGCAAATAGGTGGCTTTAGGCAGGATCACAAGAGATAACAGTATGCCCCAATAATGAAATAGATGATGACACCAATGGGGTATATTCAAATGAGAATATTGGAAATGTGTGCCAGCAGGTATTGGCTATCATAGTCTTACAGCAAGATGAACACTATTATAAAGTTAATATCTGAAGCATAGTTCATAATCCATAGAGATTTAGGGAGAGACCCAAGGTATCTGATGAAAACTGGCATGCTGGCCAGGCTTGGTGGCTCACGCCTGTAGTCCTAGCATTCTGGGAGGCCAAGACAGGAGGATCACTTGAAGTCAGGAGTTTCAGACCAGCCTGAGCAAGAATGATACCCCGTCTCTACTAAAAATAGAAAAATTAGCTGGGCGTGGTGGCATGTACCTGTAGTCCCAGCTACTCAGGAGGCTGAGGCAGGAGGATCGCTTGAGCCCAGGAATTTGAGGTTGCTGTGAGCTAGGCTGACGCCACGGTACTCTAGCCCGGGCAACAGAGTGAGACTATGTCTCAAAAAAAAAAAAAAAAAAAAGAAAGAAAGAAAGAAAGAAAGAAAACTAGTATGGTTAATGCATACGTGGATATGTGGCCCATAGCTTTTACCGGTTTTTAATGCACCTATAACTGCTCCAAAACGTTCAGACTGAAATCTTATTCTATTTGCTCTTAATGTATAGAAGTTATTTGATTTATTTATGGAATATTTGGAAAAAAGAGCTATTCAAATTACAGACATAATATTTGTTCAGTATTTACATATAATTTATAAGTTTACCATAGATTAAATTTTTGAAATATTTATTCCAGTTTGAGTGACAATAATTTAATACCATGATTTTTTCCCACTCTATATTTTATTTTGTTTAGTCTCTAGTTTTGATTTATTTGAAAAAATAAACATTTTTATAAAATACATAATCATTCCATTTAAAACTTTTATTTTTAAATTACTTTCCCCCACATATATCTTAAAAACATTCTAGAAAGCATACTTTTTCTTATGATAGTAAGATAGTCTGATGAAATCTGCAGTTTTTTAACCTTAAATTTGTTCCCCTTGCTGGTCACTTTTTAATGGCAGAAATAATAAATTCATCTTTGTACTTTCACACTCCAGTGGCTAGCACAATGGTTGGTATATAGTAGCTGTTTGATAAATATTTGTTGAGCTGAATGGAAAGGAATCAAGTTGTAAATATTTTGTAGTCACATGAGTGAAGTTAAGTAATATACAATTTTTCTTGGCTGAGTTTAGGAGCTATTCTGACACTAATAATTAAACATTTGCCTTGGGACCAAATTTTGAAATTTGAGTTGAGATCACTAACCACATATAACCTGTTTCTTTCTGGAATAGATGATGAAAAATTTTAACTCTTTGCCAATTCATTTTTGGAAAGAAAATACTTGTATATAATAAATGTGGGGAAAGCACTATTTTTACCCATTTTAAAACTTTTGATACCTAATTAAAATATCAGAAATTAAAAATTGTCAGCATTTACTCACCACAATACAACAATGTTAAGCGCTATATGGAAAACTCATGAATCCTTAAAGTTAAAATGTACCCTATGGTGGATCAAAGATCATTCTATAGACTTTACCCTAGTGAGAATACAGCCCTCCTCAGAAGGATTCAGTCTCATTTGTCTGAATTCCATATTCAACAAGCAGCCTTAAGTTTACTCATTTTGTTTCTTAGGCATTTAATTGATGCTTGAAATTGCTCTCTTTCACTGTAGAAATAAATGCCCCGATTGTTAGTATGGTATTATATAAATTAGGAAATTAAAATTCTTTCATTTCATTAGTTTATTTTTGGAATGGTGTATATGTGTGTATATATATATATATATTACATATATATATATATATATATATATATATATGTATGTGATCACCTTAGCTATGTTGTCTTATTTGGGAAAAAGATGAAATATATACAGCTGAGGATCTGATCCTAGACTAGTAGTAATCTTCCTGAGACAAATTACTAGGAGAAAAAGAATTTGGAGAAACTAATATCCTTTCTTGATATATCTTAGTTACAATGTTTTCTTACAGGATGACTTCTACCAAAATTTGAAAGTTAATGTGTTAGTTTATATTAATAACCACTTATTTGTGGTGAATCTTTCTTCTTTACATTTGTCTAGACTTACATTGGTGAATTTTGAATGAGGCTTTCTCTTATGAGCTGTTGAAAAGGTAACACCAAAATATTAGGCTATATTGTTGCCCATTAAACCTTTTTTAGATGGAAAATTTAATCGTATTCTTTCAAAAGAGCACTCATGTCTGTAACTTGTCTATATGCAGAATATAAACCATCAAACAATCTAAGCAGAGTGTTTATCCAAGTCAATCACTGAACTTAATATACCTCATATGTGAAAAAAATCATTTGTTTATATGGGGAAACGAGTAGAGCAATCTAATACGAAATTATAGAATGGAAACCTTGTAATAGCCTTAGCTTTATATTCCAACCTTTTGGCATGAGGTCAGCTTTGCTTATTATGATTGGCTCAGGCTGTACACTAGCAAGCTAGCCTAGTGAGACTGGAGTCAATCTAGTTGTTTACATCGCTAAATTTTGAATGATGGCATATTTTTATTTTTTCTGCCCAACTTTACTTTTGATAAATAATTCTCAGATCAATAATTTGTTAGCTGTGACAATCAGGAATGAATCCAGAGAAACCAATCCCATATTATTTATTTTACACCACATTTTCAAGCTCTCCTAAGGGGACTCAGAGTTATTAGTGTGTATTAAAACCAAAAGCTGAATACAGTAGATTTCCAGTGAGCACTGAGTTCATTCCAAAAGCTTATATAAATGTTCTCATAAGGTTGCAGCTCTACTGCTCTATTACAGAACTGTTTTATTTCATTCCAAGGCAACCTTTCCAAAGGTTGGCATATCTATCCCCAGGCTGAGGCCTTAAGGTCAATTTTATACCTTCAAAAACATAATTAAAAATATAAAATGAAACCCCCACATCTTCCAAAAATCATTAGTTAACACAATCAGTTCCGTAGCAACTGTCAATTGGATTGGTATCCCAAGGTGAGTTCTACAAAACAGAGAACTGACAAATGTCCTATTGATCACAAATCTGATGGGAAAAATTGTCAGCTTTAAAATCAGATACACAGGCGGTCTGAATCTTCGCCCTGCTACTTGTTGGCTGTGTGATTTTGGCCAAATTACTTATTGGCTATGAGCCTAAGTTTTCACTTCCCAATATTGTTCTGAGTATAAGTAAAATAGAGTGTGAAACTGCCTAGCAGAGAACATGGCATAGGATAGGTATTTTATTTTGTTTACTACCTGCCCCTCACCATGATAATGTGATTTACTCCAGGACAAAGGTTTTTGTCTTTCTGGTTAAATGCTGTTACAAAATGCTATGAACATTCTACCACATAGAAATGCTCAGTAAGTATTTATCAAATAGAATAAGTCTCAGTTCTTTCATTGCTAATGTGAAAGGAGGAAATAATCTGTACATAAATTCCCTTTTTATTTTTTAAAATTTTTAATTATTATGGGTAAAAAACAGTTGTGTATCTTTATGGGGTACATGTGATGTTTTGACTGAAAGATATATCATAATTTTCTATTCCTTATTATGGGCTATTTAAGTTGTTTTTAAGATTTTAGAATGTATTTGTGTATGTGTGTGAATGTGCATATTTTGTTGCATGAATTTTTTATTCTATTTCAGATGCTTACTTAAATATAAATTATTTTGCCTAGAATTATTGCATCAAAAGGAATCAATATTTTAAGGCTCTTAATATATGCAACAAAATGTATTTCCAAAAAATGTGTCAATTTATGACATCAAAATAGTGCATGAAAATATCCGTTTAACTACATTCTCATCAGAAATGAGTATTCTTGGCTGAGCACAGTGGATCACACCTGTAATCCCTGTGACTTGGGAAGTTGAGATGGGAGGATGGCTTGAGGCCAGGAATTGCAAGACCAGCCTGGGCAACATAGTAAGACCCTGTCTCTAAAAAAAGAAGAAAGAAGAAGGAGGAGAGGGAGAAGAAGAAATGAGTATTCTCATTTTTTGAATTTTTTCTCATTTTAAAGACAAATTAATTACATTGTCCCTAGCTGTCATTGATGATATAAAATAACTATGCAGTCTTACAAAGAAGTTTTCTGAGCTAACTCATGAGTTGTGACTACTTGCATTTGGAAAAGTCCTTTCTATCTAATAAGTGCTCAGTAAGCAGTGACTGAATGAACAGATGAACAAAGTACTACACCCCCAGCATGGAGTCTTATGTGAGCAACTTAAAACAATGGATTTGTCGTATATAACCTTCTTTAATTAGACACAGGTGCTGCTTTCCATGAAGTCCCACCAGAAGATGCACACACACGTACACACACACATACACACAGGAGTATTTCTCATAAAGATGGGGTGGGTACAACAAGTATTGTAACAGGAAAGTAAACAACATGCTGCAGGTGGGGCCTGAGAGCATGGGAATATGGGCTTTGATTTTAATTTTGGAATAAGATCACAGAGGTAAAAATATTCACTAGTAGAGAAAAGGACTTTTTTAAAAGATAAAACAAGGATGTCAGATTAGGAACAGTTTATGAAAGATTTGGCTAGTAGATTACATGTATACTTTTTTTTAAACAATGAGGAATCATCTGAGTTATTTCATTGCCATGTGGACTATACCATTTATGATTTTCCAAAGCTAGCCCTAGCAACAATATACAGAAAGATGCGTGGCTAATAATTGTTGAGGGGAGAGTCTGAAAGTGCAGATGCAACAGAGGGGTTGGATTTATCAGGCTAACTAAAGTATTTTCTGTAATATCTGAAAACAATCCTCCCTTGCCCCATATCCTTCTCCACCTTCTACCCTTATGTCTCCACTCTTTTCATAGCCAAGCTTCTTGGGAGATTTGCTTATATGCCCTGTTTTCATTTCTTCACTGCTTTCTCATTCTTTATTCTGATTTTCATCAGTCATCCAAATAATCTACCAAATTTACATGTCCCAAACTGAATTTATGTCTTCTCTCTTTTCCCACCAAATCTGGACCTCTGTGCTATTCCTCTCCCGTTCGTGCATGACCAGCCATCCAGGTGCACGTGGTTCACTTAAAAGTCTAGAAGTCACTCTGGACACCTCCTCTCTCCCTCAGTAATTCTAATAGCAAACCTACCAATATGCCCTGTCAATCTGACCCTCTAAATACTCTCGTATTGGGCGGGGGCCATTTCTTTTCATCTCCACATCGTGCTGTAGCAGGATTATGGTTGTTAGGTTCTGCAGAGGTTGTTTCTGTTCTTTCTTTCCTCCCTGGACTGACTCAGTGATATCCCAAGCACCTCACTTTCTAAAGCATTCAAAGTCTTAAGAGCCAGAGTCTGCAGAACAGGTTTTACTGTCTATGAGATTAGATAAGACTGGGCCTTTAGAAAGGTAGAGGGAAAATGATGATAGGGAGAGGAAGGCTAAAAGAAGAACATAGGAGTACTCTATAGAAAAGAGAAAGAATCTTTCTACCAAGGATGAAGGAATGAGTTGACCTACAGTTTAACACTACCATTTGCCCATCACCTGTGAAGGTTTTGTCCTGGATACTTGAAAGTACATGGAAACGAGGTGGACATAATTTTTGGAAAGCCATGGAAGGGTTTTTCAGTAGAGGAGACAAGATCAGACAACTGTTTTAAAAATATGGATGGATTGAAGGGAATAGGGTGTGGTGTATGAATAGACTGAAAACAGCGAGATCCTTTAAAATGTATTTGCAATAGTCTAGGCAAAATAGGTACAGGTCTGAATCAAAAAGTAGAAGTGTAGAGAAGGGAACAGGCCATATGGAAAATACATTTGTTGTCAAATTGGTAGATGTTCTCACCAAATTTTAACATATTCTCTAAAACAAGTATAGGACATTTATAAAATACCTTTTGTTGAGTCACTCAGATGAATTAATTAACTTTGCCACTTTTATTTCTTTAAAAAATTATCAACTGACAGCATTTTAAGTTGTTATAGAAACTTTGCAGAAATGAACTTCAAAACTTTGTAGTTAGCCTGGACAAAAGATAGTCATGATTGATAAATATGAATTTTGTAGATCCACTGGCATTTTTATTGTTTATGAACGTAACTTGACAATTTAAATTGCTATTGCTGTAGTTCTATATATATATATATATATATATTTTAGAATGCTAAACTGTACACACTATACTATGGATGAAAAATAAAGTAACAGATGATCCCATAACACCTCTTTTAGGAAATGCAATGAAAATTAAAGTATTATTTATTCTGCTTCACATTATTTCATCTTGTCGCTTAAAGTATTTATTTATTATGATCACTCCTGTGTTACTGAACAAAACTTTCTTTAGTTTTAATCATGCCATATCTTTTAACCATATGTTTATTCATGTGACAATATGAAACAGAGGTTACTGGAGTTGACTAAACTGCCTTTAATCTGTAAGATTATTTATAAATAATATGCATATATTTAATTCTTATCGCACATTGCTTCAGAGTTAAAGGATATCCTGAATTTGTACCTGGAAGAGAGTGTAGAAAATACATGATTTAGGTTTTCTATAACAACCATTATGTTTTCTAATAAATTACAGCATATCTTGAGAACTCAAATACTTTCTCCTTCGATAATAACAAAAAAAATTCTTCAAAATCCCATAAGTATGCAGTTTATAAAATTTATATAAGAAGCCATGTAGAATAAATACATGCTTAGATTTTACCATTCATATCATGAAAATAACTTTTAATAACAATCTCTAAAGTTCCATATTGAAACCCTTATCATTTTGTTCTGCTATTTCTCTATATCTTGTCAAAGTAGATTTTATGTATTCAACTATGTAGTTAAAAGTGTATAATTAAGAAGGAGTAAATTGCAACAATTTGTCATTTTGGGTGGAAATCATTTTTAAGCAAGTTCACTGTACATGACTGTATAAACATAAAAGTGGGATACATGCTGCTGTACAAAAACATATTTTGTTAGCTTGTAGGGTGGCCACACAGGTTGGCCTGCCTTAAATGACTGGAAAATAAAGCCTTCTTGTTTTGAACTGATCTACATTGGTTTGAGCCAATAAACTCATTAGTAATACTGAAAAACTGAATAAACTTTACAATTTATCACCTAACCTGATTTAGAGTTTTCATTGCTCCTTAGTTTCAGTCTCTTGGGAAGGTGCCTTTCTTTTTGCTGATATCCAAGTGCCTTAGTTTCAAAAATATGTGGATAAGGACATTTCTGTACTACCTTTCAAATAAGGATTCCCATGAGGCTCTTGCCAAATACTCATAGACGTCTTTTATAGTACAGGAAATGCAAGCAAATGGAGAGGTTAAGGAAATTGCTCAAGGACATTCAACAAACTGGAGTCAGAGCCAGGAATAGTAAATAGACCTTCTCACTCCAAGTCTTTGGCACGATTGCCAGGTTTCAGTTCCTTTCTGATGGTGAGCGAATGAACCATCCTGCATCATTCATTAATCTTCATCATTTATTAATAGTTAATCTTGCTTCTTAAGAAAGCAAGTGTATAATGGGTTGATGGGCTTTAAATGGAAAATAAAGCCCAGGGCAGGAGGTCCGGTTTAACTTTAACCTAACTCTTGCTCTCCTGGTCTCAATCATCTGCTGTAGAAACAGTAAGTGAAGAGTGAGATCAAGGGACTGGTCCAGGAGGGATGGCAGTCACAGTTCCTGCATCAGTATCATTATGTCCTTTATTCATTCAGCTTAACATGTGTGCCTGAAATATTTGCCTTTTTCTAGTGACTGCCCAAAAGCTGTAAATATGATTTAGACATTTTCCCTACCTTTGAGGAGTTGAAAGTCTAGCAGGATAGACAGACATATAAACACACATGTGTCAATAAAGTCTGTGAAATATTAAAATAAAGCATTATAGAAGTTCAAAGAAGGGGTTCAGAATTTAAGATGTGAGTTCAGGACATGCTTTCTTAGGGGAAAAAAAAAAGGTGCTCAGATTGAGTTTTGAAGGATTCTCGTTTTAGCCAAAGAAAAAGTCAGATGAGAATTATAAGCAAAAGGAATAACAATCATGAATACAAAGAGACATGAATTGCAAATTTCATGTGAAGAATTACAGCTCAATGATCTGAGCCTGTAGAGGAAAGGAGTCTTGAGAGCTGAAACCAGAGAGGTAGGAAGAGGGAGCTAAAGACCTGCCATTGCCATGTCTGCTAACCATCTGCCTAAAACCCATTTAAGAATGGGAGCCAGAGAAGGTTTTAAACAGTCATATGGCATGATTTGCTTGTTAGGTAGATTACCCTGGTTGCAGGGTGGGGGATGAGTTTAGAGAGGGCAAAGTTAAGCGGATGATGCAATAATCCAGGAAAAGCTGATGAGGCAAAGACTAAGAGGATAGACTGTGAAGAGATACAGTCAAAGGATATAGTGACCAGTTGGCTATAGAGTGTGAGGAAGAGGTTTCTGGCTTTGATAACTGCATAGACTTATGGTGCTCTTAACTATGCTCAAGAATATAGGGGGGAAAAGTGTTGGGGAAGAAGACAAATTAAATTTGGATTTTTGGGGACACATCAGGGACTACATTCTTTAGACAGCTCAGGATATGCCTCTGAGCCTCAGAAAGGCTGAGCTGAAAGCACAGACTTCACATTTACAAGTATATAAATGGCAGTTAAAATCTTGATAGTAGAAGAGATCTGCCAAGAGACGGGACTGAAAAGAAAGAAAATGAACCAAGAACGAGTATTGGGATACACCTGAAATTAAAGTTCAGGCAGAAAAAGAACTTGAGATAAAGAAGGAATGGTGACAGAAGTATATAAATTAAGTAGTCACTTAAATGCATAATAATGTTTTATGTTTGTCTAGTAATTCCTTTTTTTTCCAAAGTATTTTCTTATTAGAGATTTTATCTGCATCTCAAATTGAACATAGGAGAGATGAAGTGAGTATGATATTTTGACAGGTACTTTTTACAAATTAAGAAATTGATCATTTCTTCATAATCTCCTTCAGATTCTTTTTATTTAGTACAAACTTAAATGATAGTATCACCTTCTTTTTTGTTTTCTACATTATTCCTAAATTGTAGTCATCTATTCTAATGGTATCCATTTTGTCTATAAATTGCTCACCCAAATCATTCCCCTTAGTACAAGGATTTACATGTCCAACTCTTCATTGAACATCTTCATCTAGATTTCATAAACTTTTCCGTCTGCATTTTCATTTTCGTCAATGTCATCCGTCATTGTTAATCCAGTTATCAAAGTCAGAAACCAGGTCACTGTGGCTTTCCTCTCCCTTAGTCCTCATGTCTAATCAATCGCTAAATCCCTTCTACCTTTCAAATCTTTCTATTCTTTTCCATTCCCTCTATCAATGTCTTTAGGTTAGTGTAGGGACCATCCCTGGGCAAGAATTGGCTTGAGCCCAGAGTCAGCGAAGCTGGACATGCTTCTTGGGTCCAAAGGTCAATAGGTCCAGAACACTCCTTGACACCAGAAGTCAATAGGTCCGGACCGGCCTATTGACTGCTGAATGCTCCCTGGAGCTAAAGGTGAATGGCCTATTGAACAGACAAACTGTTCCCTATGGAAAATAGCCAAGGGCCTTAGGTCTTGCACACAAGCCAAGGCATATCTCATTGTCCTGCACACGGTAATGAGGTCCAAAGGTTAACATGCAAATGTCTAGCTTCCTTGAGCAATTTCCATAAGAAATGGAACATATCACCTCAGGACTCTAAAGATAGTCACATACCAGAAAGTAGCTGCTGGACAAAAGGAGTATAAAAATAAAGCGACTGGTGCTTTTCGGCGCTGCAGTCTTGTACCGTCTTTGTGTGTCTGTGTGTTTCTTTCTGTGTTCATCCCCCGTTCTGTAATCGGGCCACTACAGGTTAGGACACCATTTTCTCTTCCACAAATTATTATAACCATTTCCTAATTTGCTACTCTGGATTTAGTCTTTCCCCTTGTTTAGTTCACTGCCAACACTGCAGACAAATTGGAAAGTCTACAGTTTATCTTTGCATGTCAAGTTAGAGATCAGTTTCTTAGGAAGCCTCTTGAGACTAACCAAGACTTAGTGATCCTGCTTGAGATACTTATAGGTCCTACAATTAGTCTTATCTGGTATTTACCTACTGTAATGGTTTTACTTACCAAGCAGTAAGCAACTCCTTTGGTTACTTTGTCTTTTATTGTGGTATTCTTCATGTCTAGCACTCAGGCCCTCCATAATTATTTTTTTGAAAGAATGAATAGTTGCCTAAGGCCATTTAAATATTTGGTAACTTAAAGGTATCTAAAATACAGGTCTCCTGAGAATAAATCCCAGTGTATTTACCAGCAAACCACATAACACTAGTTACTCAATAATATATGGAAGGGAAAGCACTGGAAAGTATGTGTTACAATATTTCATACTCTTAGAGATGTTGCTGTATTCTTGTACAGAGACCTGCATGTTTGAAAAGAGAATAGAAATACACCTATAAGATTAAACGTGGAAAAGATTACACTTGAGATTCTCTCTCTTTCAAGAAAATCACATTATGATATTAATTGCAGAGACGATGATATAAAGACTATATTATAATCCTAGAATGTTATTGTTGTAGTCTCATGCACAAGGAAATGGAACATAGATTTACTTCTGAGAAATATATATTCTCTGACAAAGAGGTCATTGTCCAAAATCTGAGTATGTCTTTAGAATTTCCTTTTACTTCATGTCTACATATAAGTAAATAGATATTTTTAACTCTGATTTATCTGAGATCAGACAACGGATCACTGAGAATCAAAAGTTAAAATGTGCAGTCCTATGTTTCTTGTTTATAGGCCACAAAATTGTTACTACATAAAAAAAAAAGTTTTGTTAGTTTTGCTGAATGAAAAATGAAAACAATAATATATAAGAAAATTGCAGATCAAAATAAAAATATTCTCATGTGGAGTGTTTGGGAGGAATGTGCTGAAAAAATTCAAATAAGAGAAAGGCCAACTAAAGCAACTGCAGTTAAAAATAGAGTCATATTTTCAGCTATTGTTTTATTTAAAGTTCTTTCCATTCAAAATTTACATCTTTGACAAATTTCTTATACATGTGTGATAGTGGCAGAAAATTCCAACATTAAAATGATTTTAAAAATATGTATATGTATAAAAAACCTGTTTTTCTTTCACTTTTGACTATAGTTACTGTTTTTATAGCCCATTGCTATTTGCAGCTTTATTTATTTTCTCACTCTCTTATTTTAACATGCTGATTGGTCCTTTCAATGTTTCTCAGAGACAGAGGCTCATTACCATGGCTCTAAGACAGAAATGATGCTTTAATATAAGAACTGTGTATATATTTTTGGCATTATAACATGTGAGACTCATTCATTGTTCTCCACCTGTAACAAACCCAGTTTAAATGATTTTCAGAGCGTTATAGAGGTAGATTGAGAAACTTGATAATACAAACTTCTTGCTTAATGATTCAGTGCAGTTTTACATCATCTTTAGTAGTTTGATTTTTGGATATAGACCTTAGTTTAGTCTGAAGCTTCATTATGTGTTGCCAGCTATCTTATTGCCAGTGTATAAGGACAGGGTCATTTCCACATTAAACATTATTTTCTAGCTTTCCAACTATCCATTTTTTGGTAATATTTTGGGTGTTTTGGCAATATTATGGTTTCAATTATATATAACTAGACTGTAAATAATTTTTAAAAAATTATTCTTTTTTTCCCCCTCCCACCCTAAAACGTTATTCTTTTTATATTTATCTCTGTGTTTGAATTGATTTATTTGGATATGCCCAGTAGCTGCTTAAAGTACATATACTTCTTGAAATGATACATGAAATAGTTCATTGTTAGGCAGTATGGTATTAAAAAAATGTTTGAATGTTGACACAGTTGAGATGTAGGAAACTTTATGTCTGGTGATGAATTATAATTAAAACTAAAGCTATTATCCAATGAGGGTTCAATGATGTGGCAAGGTACTGGTTCTCAACTAGGAAGTTGTTCAAGATGCAAATTCTCTCAGACCTACTAAATCAGAAACTCTGGGGCCACGGCCCGGCAATCTGTGCTTTAATAAGACCTCCAGATGCTTTAGATGCACACTAAAGCTTGAGAATTACTGTCTTAAATTATTCATCATTATAAATCTGTAGAAGCTTTAAAAAACCTACATCAGAATGGGAGATAATTAATTTAGTCTTATCATACTGTTATGCTTATACTAAAAGTTACTCGAATACCTTTCTAAATTATATTTCACACATCTAATTAATAGTGTGAGCCATTCTGATGAGTTTAGCTATTTTTATGATAAATATAGATTTTTTCATTGTCTTATTGGTAGGTAGATCATTTCATCATATCTAACATACCTCTTTATCTTTAATAATTTTCTTTGTTATAAAGTCTACTTTATCTGACCTAAGTAGACATTCCTTTTGTTTTGATTAATGTTTGCTTGGTGGATCTTTTTCCACCCTTTTACTTTTGGCCTGTCTATCTTCCTATGTCATTGCATTTGAAGTGAGTTTCTTGTAGACAGCATATTTTTGGATCATTTTCTTTCACTCACTGTCAATTTCTGTTTTTAAACTGGTATAGATAATTTAGATTTAAGAAAATTGTTGAAATTGTTGATTTAAGGCATAAGTCTGCCATTTTGTTTTGAGTCTATCTGCTTGTATAGTTTTCTCACAGGTTGCTATAGACATTACAGACTAACACTGGTGTCAACATTTTTCTACTTTGAGTGAAGGGTAGAAGTCCTACTTACATTTAGGCCTTTTTACATTTTTCACTTTTAAAATAAAATTGTCTAAAGCACCATATCATGTGGTGTTATAATTTTTGTTTCAATCATCAAGTATTATTTAAGAAACTCATAAGAAGGAAGATAGTCTGTTATATTTACCCCTTATTTGCCATTTCTTTCTGAAGTTCTAAGCCTTTTGTTATCATTTCCTTCCTGTTCAGAGAACTTCTTTAAGGGTAGCTTTGCTAGCAACAACTTCTCTAAGGGCTTTTTTATTTGGTAGCCTTCCTTTGGAAATAAATTTATGGAGAAATTAGAAGTATGGCTTAATATTGATTCAAAAGCATTACATTAATCTGAGACAAAGGATTTCAAAGCCAGGTTTAAAGGGAATCTGGAGTCAGACTGGCTGGTTTTTAAATCTAGCTCCACAATTCACTAGCTATCTTACATTGGGCAAGTGGCATAATCCCCTATGTCTCAATTTTCTTATCTTTAAAGGATACTAATGGCAACTATTAATACTTCAAAAAGATTAACTAAGTTAATAAATGTATAATCCATAAATGAATGGCTGGCATGTGTGAGAAGGGCATGTCAGCCACTGTTTTTATTAGGTATTATGGAGCTAGGTACATGCTACCACATTGGAATTATTCTGTTTCCTCTTTTCTGATTCTATGCTGACATACTTTTGCTTTACACATCGAACTAACAAATTATGGACAATATCTTAATCATGTGGAAACATATTTTTCAAGGTAGTAGAACATAACTACTGCCGATATTTGTGCTTCAATTCCCAGTTCACCCTTCAACAGAACTTCAGCAAGTTCTTTAATTTCTCAAGCCTGATCATTTTTATCAGTGAATGGATATGATATTTCTCATCTTCTAGGGTTAGTGTGAAGATTAAATGAGATAAAGTATATAAGCTGCTTAGCCCAGTGCCTGGCTCATGGTGACCGTCCATCAAATAGGAAGTCTTGTTCCTATTACTATGGCTCAAGTAACAGTTATAGTTGACATTGTAGTATAAGACTCTTACTATTCTGAATATTTTTAAAAATTTGTATTAATATTATTTTAACTGACAAATCATAATTATGTGACATTTATGGTTACACTGTGACATTTTGATATATGTATACTGTACAATGTGGAATGATTAAATCACCCTACTTAGCATATCCCTCATCTCACTTAATGTTTTTTGTGGTGATATATTTGAAATTTACTCTCTTAGTTATTTTGAAATAAACAATAAATTATTATTGAAGATAGTCACTCTACTCTGCAATGGATCTCACAGTTCTGAATATTTTGAGTTAAATTCCCAAGTCCAGTCAATTCTGGGAAACCAGAAAGATCAAATTTTTGAACTGCAAAGTTGAAAACTAGATCCAGACTGGAAATTTCACTGGTTAAAATGCCACCATGCCAGATATTGTTTAAGTCTTAGTACTATCTACACACTTCCAGTCATTAGGCACTTCTCTGTCTTACTGAAGATGAAAGATTAGAAATTAGACTCCACCAGCAGGATTTCAATTAGATTCCATCAATGGAAGACACTCATGGAAACTGAGGAAGAAGCAGGAACGTGGGGACTGGAGGACAGCAAAAGTGAGACTATGCCAGCAGCTTCCAAAGTTCTCCTGGAGCCATTCATTTGGTGTTATAATCAGCCACAATTATTGGTAGTGGCTTCTAAGTGATTTTTTCACTTATGAATTTTCTGAAAATAACTTTTTTGATCTCATTTCCCTAGTTCTTCTAGAAGTTCTGTGTGCCACAAATTCCTAATTCACTCTACTACTCAAACATGCACAGTGGCTTCTGCTATCCAGACTAAGCCTATCTGATACACCACCCATGAGCCCTCTTGGTAGAGAATCCCTGCTCATCCTAACCTTCTCATTGTAATATGAGAAAGGGTGCTCTTCTTTCTATCTAAGGCCAATCCCTTCTTCTCTCCCCTTCCCACCTTCCCTCCCCTCCTCTTCCCTTCCCTTTTTGACAGTCTCACTCTATCGCCCAGGCTAGAGTGCAGCTTACTACAACCTCGAACTCTTAGGTTCAAACCATCCTCTTGCCTCAGCCTCCCAAACTGCTGGTATTACAAGCATGAGCCACCATGCCAGGCCAAAACCCTTTTATTTTTAATGATCTATTCTTACTTTTGTGTTCATCAAATTCTCCTCAATCGAATATTTCCACTAACTTTTTAAAAGTACAATTTACATTCAATAACATTCATCTACTTTAAGTCCAATATATTTTGACAAATGAATGTTGTTGTGGAAACTACTAGCACAAACAAGATAGGGAATACTTCTATCATCTCAAGGAGTTTGGCTATGTCCCTTTGCAATTGGTTCCCTCCGCTGCATCAACCTCTGGAAACCACTGATCTTTCTGTCACTGTAGTTTACTCTTTCCAGAATGTCTTATGATTGGAAATCATATAGTAAGTAATTGTTTTGTGTCTTACTCCTTTCACTTAGCATAATGCTCTCAAGATTCATTCATGTTGCTGCATATATTAGTATTTTCTCTCTTTTAATTGTTGAGCCATATTCTATTGTATGAATACATCACAATTTGTTTATCCATTCATTAGTCCATAGATACTTTGTTTCATGTTTTGGCTATTATGGAAAAAGTTGCTATAAATATCTGCATACAACTCTCTATGTGAATATATGTTATAATATTGCATGGTTAAATACCTGAAAATGTAATGACTAGCTTGCATATTAGGTGTAAGAAAATGTCAAACTTTTTCAAAATCAGCCAAACTATTTCACATTTTCACCAGCAACATGTGAGTTCCACCTACTCCAAATCCTCACCAATACTTGTTAATTTTAGCCATTTTAGTGAGTGTATAGATAATAACCTATCGTATTGGAAACTTTAATTTCTCTTTTGGTGTTTTATACCTTTCCATGTGCTTATTGGCCATTTGTAATTTTTTTTAATGAAGTGTCTAAATCTATGGCCCATTTTTTATTTGGCTGTTTATCTTTTTCTTGTTGCACTCTAATAGCTCTTAATATATTCTAGAAACAAGTCCTTTATCAGATATGTGTTTAGCAAATATTTTCTCCCAATGTACGGTTTGCTTTTTATCTTCTTAAAAGTGTTTTTCAAAGAGCAGATTTTAATTTTTGTGTCAGTCCAGTTGATAGTTGATATGGATCTGAATTTTTTGTAGATTTAGTCACCATGGGTAACCCACAGGCTTGAAATTCCTCTGGTGGTGGACTGAAGCCACCTCATGCTCAGGATAAGGGCTGCAGTGCTAGAGCAGGTTTCTTAAGTTTCTGTGCCACCCTCACCTTTAAGTAGGCCAGATCTGCCACCTGTGCCTTCAGGGGCCTCTGCCACTTTGTCCCTCTCCTAGTTCTTGCTTGTTATTTGGTACAGGGCTGGTGTTGGGGACGACAGGTTTTCTCTGCTCTTTTGGCCCAGTTCCCTTCTTAAGCAGGCCCTGTGGCTCCAAGCCTGGGAGTGGGACTTTCTCAGTGTCTGTCTCTCCATCAGTGTTAAATTTTTCTTTTCTCCTCAGTGCAGGGTCAGAGTACCGTGGCAGCTGAACTCTGCCCTGAATTGATTAGGTGTCTGAGGAGTGAAGGGTTTTCCTGCCCCCTCCCCAGTAGCAGCAGACTTCCGCTTCCTATCAGTTCAAGATCCTGTGCACATGTATATTTCTTATGCCCGCAGGTAGCTTTACCCAGGGTCAGGGCAGGATGGTGGGGTGGGGGAAAGTTTTCTACCCTTTCCTTCCTGTAGAAGATAACCATACACTTTCTCTTCTCTTATACAGTCACTGAAACACAAAATGCTCTGGTCTCCAAAATGTGTGTGGGTTTTTCCCCACACACCAAACAATTCTCCAATGAACACCTCCTGGGTGTCTACACTTTAACTCAATTCTGACACTATCTGGAGTCAGAGTCAGATCCCACAGATTAGGGGCTCAGTCCCACAACCTCTTCCCCACTTCAGATGCCAATCACAAGCTCCAGGTTGTGACCTGTGCTTCTTACCAAATGGCTATAAATCAGGGATGCCTACAACCCCCTCCTTGGTTCCATTAATTTGCTAGAGAGGCTCACAGAACTCAGGGAAACACTTTACTTGCCTTTATTGTAAAAGATACAGATGCCAGATGAAGAAATGTATAGAGCAAGAAATGTGGGGAAAGGCGTGAAGCTTCTGTGCCCTGGGCACACCACTCTCCCAGCACTTCCATGTGTTCAGTAACACGTGAGCTCTCCAAAGCCCCTATTTCAGGGACTTTTAAGGAGGTTTCATCACATAGGCATGGTTGATTATTAACTATATTTCCAGCCTCTCTTCTCTTTCTGAAGATTGAGGGGCAGGGGTTGGGGCTGAAATATCAAAACTTGTAATCATGCGTTGGTCTTTCTGGTGTCTAGCTCCCATTCAGGGGCCCACCAAGAGTCACCTCATCAAAACAAAAGATGCTCCTCACTCAGGGAATTCCAAGGGATTAGGAGCTCTGTGTCAGGAACCAGGGTCAAGGATCAAATATTAGAACAAAAGATGCACCTAGCACCCTAATTACTTAGGAAATTACAAGAGTTTTAGGAACTCTGTGCTAGGAGCTAGAGGCAGAGACCAAATACATATTTCTTATTATATCACAATACCACACTTCTCCAGAGGCAGTGTACTTTTGCCTGGTATTGAGGTCAGGTGTGTTTGCTCTCCCCCTTCCAGTGGTAAGGGCCATTTCTCTTAAAGCATTATCAAGTGTGATAGTGGGTGGGTTTCTTGCCCCGAGGGCAGGGAGCTTTCCCTTTGCATCCCAGAAGAGTCCACTGGTGTAGGCAGGTTTTGAGACTGTGGACTAGTGGCTGCTGCTCTCCTCTTGGAACTCGCAGGGCCCAAGGTGTAGATGGGCTTCTCCGGGTTTGCTTGCTTCACCCTCCAACCTGGTAGGTCTTGTCCACCTGCACAACCGACTCTATCCAGTGTTTTGCCATGTTCCTAGTTTTCCTCTCACACAGCTGCAGAGGCCTGTGGGCCATGGCTGGTAGCGGGTGCAGCTCCTCCTGTGGCTGGAGCTCCCAAGGATTCTGAACTATCATGTGTGTCAACACTCAGCCTTTAAGAAACTGTTCAAAATTTTAGATTTTCTTCTCACTTTCATGGTTTCTCCCTCTTCTTCACATGTTCTATTAAGATGAAATACTTTATATGTCCCATGGCCCCACACAGGCCCCTTGTCACACTTTGAAATTCAAATCACTTGCTTGATTTATGACCTCAAGTCTCTGATAGGCTCCAAAATTTATACTTTTGGAGACTCCATGTATCTTTCCTTAGGTTTGGAGTGACATTCTCTTATGGCTGTTTTAGTCCTAAACTACATTAGCTTGTAATCAAGTGTTTGCTAAGAAAAAGCAGTTTCCAGGTCCCACTCATCTATGTCTCTCATCCCCAAAGCCATATTTTTTATTGTTTTGTGGAGATTAAGTGAAAAAAAAAAGTTTGTAAAGTGTGGCAGATAATAAAGGATAGTTTTTCATATCACTATTGCAATAAATACATGACTAGGTTTAAACGAAGGTTACTCTGATAACATGGTCTTCCCATTCTAGAACGTGGAATCATTCTTGTTAAAAGTAAATATTTTATTACTCCTGCGCTTATACAGATCATTAGATTGAAATGTGGCTGTGCAGGAAAAATTAAGATCAAATAAAAATACATGATTACACTTAATCTTTATAATAAGACATCATTGGGTATTGTTGGGCAAATATTAACATTAGGAAAATATATAGGCTCCAACAATATTCACATTGATAAAAGATGTATATTTATTAAGAAAGAGTTTTGTTCATGTATCTCAGGACATAAAGGACATATTTCAAAGAAAAGCTAGAAAAATGTACACTACAAAAAATTGTTGAAAAATATTTTCTTTGAAATTGAAAGATAGCCAAACTATTAATATTTATCTCTAGGAACACTCAATATGCAATAATGAATGCAAATTTCATTCTTATAATCCATTCAGGATTTAGAAGTTTGGTTTGGGGTATATATCATGTATTTAATTAGGAAAGAAAATTTTCAAACATGAGCTTTTTGTTTTGTAATAACCATTTCTATTTCAATTGGCAACAGAGAACATTTTTTTCCTTTTTTCGTAGCAGCTAAATCTGGTTTCCAAACTCTAGTCCAGAGAATTATTTTAGGCATAAATTCCAGTAACTTTTATTTTTTTAATAAAAAAGAAAAAACAAAATTTTAGAAAGCTAGCAGAAAACATTTGGATTTAGATTTTGCATATCAATCCTAATAGATATCTCTAAGTTTCTGAATTTTCAACCAAAATACCATAGCTCTTAGTTTAGAGGTGATTGTCTTCATTTATGGAAATGACTATGTCCCTCAAACTTGAATGAAAATTATATTTTTCTATAATTTATTTAAGGATAAAAATAATTCTATTTTTTTTGTCTGCATGATATAAAGAATATTTGGATTCAGTATATTTCCGTAATGTCAAATTACAAACTATAGTTCACACTAAATATGTTTCTTAAACAAATAAAAAAGAGAAAAGTCCATGTATGTATGACTTTTCATAAACTCTTCTCTAGTTAGTCCTTCTAATTAGGGGTTAAACATCATCCCCGTAGTAAAGGCTTACATAATGAATGAAACAGTTTTTTCCTTTATTTAGAACTTTCATAATATTTATGAAATATATTTTTAAAATGGGTTATTTTTTGCTCTTGTTTTGCTTACTGCTTTCTTCTTTTCCAGTATATTGAGGTATCACTGACAAAATTATATATATTTAAGGTGTACAATATGATGATTTGATATATGTATACAAGTCAACTAACACATTCATTGCCTCACATAATTACCATTAATTTCTTAATTTTTTTGTGGTGAGCACACTTAAGACCTACTCTCAGCAAATTTCAAGCATATGCTGTAGTGCTATTAACTACAGTCACCATGCTGTACATTAGGTCCCCACATATTATTCATCTTATAACTGAAAATTTGTACCCTTTGACCAATGTCTCCTCATTTTGCTTCTCAGCCCCACCCCTGGCAAACACCTTTATACTCTCTACTCCTATGAGTTCAACTTTTATAGATTAAACATCAGTGAGATCATGCAGTGTTTGTCTTTCTATGTCTGGCTTATTTCACTTAGCATAATGTTCTCTATGTCTACCCATGTTGTCTCAAATGACAGGATTTTCTTCTTCTTTTAAGATTGAATAATATTTTATTATTATCTGTGTGTGTGTATCTCACATTTTATTTATTCATTCTTACATCAATGGACATTTAGATTCTTTCCATATCTTGGCTGTTGTGAGTAATGCTACAGAACATGGTAGTGCAGATATCTCTTCAAGATTCTAATTTCATTTCCTATGGATATATACCCATAAATGGGATTGCTGAATCATTCGGTAATTCTATTTTTAATTTTTTGAGGAACCTCCATACAGTTTTCCATAATGGTTGCACCAATGTACATTCCCACCAACTGTGTATAAAGGTCCCTTTTCTCCACACCATCACCAACATCTGTTATCTCTTGTTATCTTTTGTCTTTTTGATAATAGCCATTCTAATAGGTGTGATGTGGTTTTTATTTGCATTTCCCTAATAATTAGTGATGTTGAACAACTTTTCATATGTACCCCTTGGCCATTTATTTCTAACTCTTCTTGGAAAAAAATGTTTGGTCAAGTTCTTTGCCAATTTTTAAATCAAGTTATTTGTTTTTTTTGCTTTTCAGTTGTATGAATTCCTTATATATTTTGACTATTAAGCCCTTATCAGACACTTCCCCACAAAGACACCCATAGTCATTAGTACTTCCCAATCCACCCTTAAACCACAGCCCCTGACAACCACTAGTCCACTTTCTGTCCCCATGGTTTTGCCTATTTTAGACATTTTATATCAATGGAACCATACAATATGTACTCTCTTGTGTTTGGATTCTTTCACTTAGTATGCTAAGTGAATGCTAATGTTTTCAGGGTTCATCCATGTTATAGCATGCATAAGAACTTTGTTGTTTTTGTGACCAAATAATATTCCATTGTATAGACAACTCATATTGATTTATTCGTTAATCAGAGGATGCAAATTTGTGTTGTTTCCACTTTTATACTATTCTGAATAATGTTATGATCACTTGTGTACAGGATTTTGTGTGGATGTATGTTTTCAATTTTTTTCCAGTACCTAATAAGAAAATTACTGGGACATATGTTAACTCTAAGCTAAACATTTTGAGAAACTGCTAAACTGTTTTCCAAAGCAGTTGCACGAATTTTACAGATCCCTGCAATGTATGAGGGTTCCAATTTCTCTACTTCCTCACTAACACTTGTTTTCTGACTTTTTGATTATAGCCATCCTAGTGGGTATGAAGAGGTAACTCATTGTGGTTTCGACATGCATTTCCAAGATGAATAATGATATTGAGCCTTTTTTGTGTGTGCTTATTGAACATTTATTTTTATTCTTTGGAGAAATAGGTATTCAAATCTCTTACCAATTTTTTTAATTGCTTTGTCTTTTTGTTGTTGAATTCTTTATTCTGAATATAAGTACTTTGTCATATGTCTGATTTACAAATATTTTCTCCCATTCTGTGAACTGTCTTTTCACTTTCTTAGTGGTGTCCTTTGGTGCAAAACATTTTAAAATTTTGATGAAGTCCAATTATGCTGTTTTTTTCTTACTGGTGCTTTTAATGTCGTACCTATGAAATAGTTGCTTAACCCAAGGTCACAAAGATTTACTTCTATTTTATTCTAAGAGTATAATGGTTTTATCTCTTAAGTTTAGGTTTTTAATCCATTTTGAGTTAATGTTTCCACACAGTGTTAGTTAGGGTCCAAGTTCATTCTTATGTATGTAGATATCTTATTTTCCTGTCACTAATTGCTGAATTTTTCCACACTGAAATGTCTTGATACCTCTGTGGAAAATCAGTTGACCATACTGGAAGGATTCATTCCTATACTCTCTGTTCTTTTCTATTGATTTCTATTTCTATTTCATATACCAATACCAGGCTCTCTTGATAGCTGAACCTTTGTAGTAAATTTTGAATTTGATTCCTCCAACTTTGGTTTATCTACTTCAAGATTGTTTTAGCTATCCAGGGTCCCTTAAATTTCCCCATAACTTTTAGCATAAGCTTGTCAATTTTTGAAAAAGTAAGCTGGTATTTTGATAGAAATTTCTTTCACATTTTAGATCAATTTGGAAAATATTGCCATATTAAAATATTAAGCCTCCTAAACTATGAACAGTAGATATTCTTCTATTTACTCATTTCAACAATGTTTTGTGATTTTTCAATGTATAAGTCTTATACTTCTGTTACATTTATTCCTGAGAATTTTATTCTTTTTATGATATTATAAATAATTTTTTTTCTCAAATTCCTTTTCTGATTGTTCATTGTTAGTATAGATAACATACAATTGATTTTTTAGTGTTGATTTTGTTTCTTGCAACCTTTCTGAACCTACTTAGTTCTAATTGTGTGTGTGTGTGTATGTCTGTGAATTTTCATACAAGATCATGACATCTGTAATAAGAGAACACTTTACTTCTTTCTTTCCTATCTGGATTCCTTTTATTTCATTTCCTTGACTAATTTCTCTGATTAGAACTTCCAGTACAATGTGACAAAAAGTGGACATACTTGTCTTACTCTTTGGTCCTTCTTAGGGGGGAAACCGCCATTCTTTTGCTATTAAATACAAAGTTAGCCAGAGGTGTTTTGTAAAGGGCCTTTATCAAGCTGATGTTAGAATAGAGAATAAATAACAGAATATTCCTACTTTGTTGAGTGTGTTAGTTTCTTAGTGATTGCCTGCAGATTAGTTAAGATTTTAACTTACAAAAATCTTGTTTGAATGCGTACCAACTTAATTTCAATATTATATAAAAATTTTACTTTCTCTTTACTCTTTCTCTTTCCCCTTTTGTACTATTATCATACAAATTATATCTTCAGATGTCATAAGCCAATAAGCACAATTTGATAATTATTGCTTATGCAGTTATCTTTTAAGTCATAAGAAAAGAGTTATAAAAATATATACATTTTTCTGTCTTTTACATTTACCTGTAAATTTAGTTAGTATCAAGTGCCTCTTTTCAGCCTGAAGGACATTCTTTGAAATTTCCTGTAAGTCAAGTTTGCTAGAGATGAATTCTCTCAATTTTTGTTTATCTGGAAGTGCCTTAATGTCTCCTTTATTTTTGAAATATGATACTCTTGGATGTATAAAATTCTTGGTTATATAAGAACCTTATTCTTTTTGTGGCCAAATAACATTCCATTGTATGGACAAACCAATGTGGTCCATAATCAGATGATGCAAATTTGTGTTGTTTCCATTTTTATACTGCTATGAATAATGTTATGATCACTTGTGTACAAGTTTTTGTGTGGGCATATGTTTATAATTTTCTTTCAGCACTTTGAATATGCAATTCCATGTCCTCCTGGTGCATGGTTTCTGAAACAAAGTCAACTGTTAATCTTATTGAAGATCACTTGTACATCATGAGTTGCTTCTCTTGTATTGCTTTCACGATTCTGTCTTTGCTTTTCAACAGTTTTATTCTGATGTGTGTTGACATGAATCTCTGCGAGCTTACTCTTCTTGGAGTTTTGAGTTTCTTGGATATGCAGATATTTTTCATCAAATTGGCCAATTTTCTGCCATTATTTCTTCAAATATCCTTTCCCCACTTTCTCTATTGCCTTTCCTTCTGAGTCTCCCATTACATGTTTATTGGTAGTTTTGATGGTGTTCCATGGATCTTTGAGGGTTTGTAATTGCTTTGACATTTTGTTCCTCAGGTTGGATAATCTCTATGGACTTGTCTCCATTCTCATTAATTCTTTTTCTGCCAGTTCAAATCTGCTGCTGATCCTTTTAGTAAATTTTTCATTTCAGTTATTGTAATTTTTAACTTCATCATTGGTTCTTATAATTTCTATCTCTATTTATATTCTCTATTTGGTGATACATGATTTACATGCTTTCCATTAAATCATTTTTTTCAGGAGAGAGTTAGTTTATTTTCAAGAAACAAAAAAATTTCTGTGCTATAGAAAAGGTTTAATGTTCAAAATATTTTGGTGTACTTTGCAAATCATTTTATCAAAACAAAATAACATTTATATACCAAATTGTCAAAGATAGAATAAAACTATGGTTTAATCTCACTTTAATAATAATACAAAAATTATAATAAATATATTCAAACCAAATCCAACTGTATATTAAAGTAATATCACTAATGCAAAGCATTCTAAACTAATGTTTGGAAATCTATAAATACAATGTATCAAATTGGTAAGTAGAAAAACAAGCCTATATGGCTACCTAGCTAGAAAGAAAAATTATTTGATAGAATTACAACATTCATTCTTGAAAAAAAAAAAAAAAAAACCTCTTAGTTATCTAGCCATGGCATGGCTTGATTTTAAATGGTGAAACTCTGGAGATAGTTCCCCAAAAGTCATCCAAAGACTGCTGTTATCGTCATCATCATCATAATCATCAGACATTTGTAATTTTTTTCCCTCTAGGATGGATATATGGTTATGGGACATGTCATAATATGTGAGAAAATGTACTTTCATTTGTTATGCCACTGAAAATCATAATCTTGGAGAAGAGTTGACACAAGGAGAAATGCTCATGATATAATACTATGTGATGAAAGCAAGCTTCAAGATGATACAAATGATCAAAATTTTGTATATATGTAGCTGGAATAAAGTGTATGAAAATATTAACTGTAGTTTTTTTTTGATAGGTTTGGTTTTGATGTATTTTAAATTTTTTTAACTTTTTTCATACTTTCCAAATTTTGTTCCATTAAATCTTTAGATATGGTCCATTTAGTTCTTTCAACATATTTATAATAGATTTAAAACCTTTGTCTAGGAAATCTAATATCCAGGCTTCCTCACTGACAGTTACTATAGACTGCTTTTTCCCTAGTAGATGTATGAAAACTTTTGTAATTTTGTATTTTCTTTGTTAAATCTTTTAATTTTTTATTGAAAGTGGAGATTTCAAATAATATGTCATCACTGGAAATCAGACTGCCCCTCCCTTTTATTGTTGCTGCTTCTTTAGTGATTTTCCTGAACTATTTCTGTAAGGTTTGTATTCTTTGTCATACATACATGTCAAACTGAAGTCTCTGCTTGATTAGTTTATTAGTCGTTAATGATTGGACAGAAATGTCCTTCAATGCCTGACTTAAGATGTTTCTCAAATTATTTTGCCAATGGTGTGATTGTGTGTGTGTTTGCATTGGGAGAGGGTGTTAGTGTATGCTTTTAATGCTCCAACAGACAGTTTACGACTGTGCCTTAGTCTTTAATGCTTGTTTGTGCAGAGAGTCAAAGTCAGCCAGAGGTGAGACCTTATGGCCTTCTCATATCTTTCCTCCACATGTGCTCAGCCTTGGCTATGTACACAGCCCTGCACATGCTTTTGGCCTCCTAGATTCCCTGAAATATGTTAGAGCTTTTCGAATTCTTCTATGACATCTCCTTCTCTAGTTTTCCTTTTAACTCTTTGTTCAGCTTCTTTTTACCCCTAACTGGCATTGCCTCCTCAGGCAGGTTCAATATTTAATGATTTCTGCTAATCGTCATTGACAAATACCCTGTGCATAGAGCTGTTTGAACAGCGTGAGCTCTAAGTTAAGTCAAATAAATGCAAACCCTGAGAATGGAGGTTTTTCAACAAGATACCAGACAGGTCAAATAGTGACAATTTTCTGAGGATTTTTACAATTATTGTAAAACATTTAAAATAGAAAACAATCCTAGAGAATTAGGTCAGAAAAAGATCTTGAAGGGAAATATTTATAACAGTTACAAATTTGAACTTTGTTTTAAAGATACTAATAAGCTACAAGATATTTTTCATTCTGGAATAATATAATCTTTTTCATGTTTTAGACAGAAGGATGTGTTGGCAGTGTGGACGATGATCTCATTACCCTTTCTGTAATGTGTGGAACACTCTATAATGATATAGTAATAATGATAATTTATTGCATTTATTTTATTTGTTATTGTTACTATGGTAAGTACTTTTTGTGCAGAGTTTCATTTAATACTCCTTGCCTCTTTAGACTTTCTCCTCTTTTGGTTCTTTCTCTATTTCTCTGACTTCTATTTCTGTGTTATTTTCATGGCTCAATCTTTTATTATTGTTAATTGTGATGTTTCTCAAGTTATATCCTTAGTCTTTTCCCATGGAGAAGACATACACATTCTTATGTCTTCCACTGTCACTGAGGTAATGATTTAGTTCAAAAATTATACCACGAGTGTGAAACCCTCTGTAATGTTTAGTTGCTGATATACATTTCATTTTCCTAGTAGATTATTCTTGTTGTCCTGTTTTCACCTGCAATTAAGATTTTTCTAAAGCCAAATTAAATCCTTTTTTCTCCAAATTAGCACCTCTTCTAAACTCTATTCTATCATTCTCCTATCTATCATTTGGGAATTAAAGCTCAATTATGTTGACTCATCTCTTTCCCTTACCAGATTTACCTACTCAGTCTCTAAGTTCTTTAATTCTCCTTTCTAAAGGTTTTTAAAGGTGTCCCTTTTGTCTTGTTTCCACTGCATTTCTTACTAATCCTTGGTCCTAAATCACTTCATACTTCATAGTATTTAAAAATGTATAGTATGGACTTGTTGCTATATATTTAACATTATTTGTACATTTTTTCTACATGTTCAAAATATTTTAAAATATTCACAAAAGTTAAAAAAAAGTCTCAGTAAGATTCCCTCAGAAAGATTCTGAAAAGACTTTTTTTCTTTTTAATTATTATGGGTACATAATAGTTATGTATCTTTATAGACTACACGTGATGTTTTGGTACAAGCAAACAATGTGAATTTATCACATCAGGGTAATTGGGGTATCCATCACCTCAGGAATTTATCATTACTTTGTGTTAGGAACATTCCAATTCCATTCTTTTAATTGTTCTAAAGTATACTGAAACTTATTGTTGATTATAGTCATTTTGTTGTTATCAAATATTGTTCATTTTATCTATAACTATCTAACAATATTTTTGACCATCTCCACTTCATCTCCCCCTCCCTGCTACCCTTCCCAGCCTCTGATAACCACCATTCTACTGTCTATCTCCATGAGATCAACTGCTTTTAATATTTAGCTCCCGCATATGAATAAGAACATGATTTGCCTTTCTGTGCTTGGCTTATTTCACTTAACTTAATGTTCTCCAGTTCCATCTATGTTGTTTCAAATGGCAGAGTTTCATTGTTTTATGTGGCTATATAGTATTCTATTGTGTATATGTGCCACAATTTCTTTATCCATTCATCCACTGATGGACATTAGGTTGATTTCAAATCTTGGCTATTGTGAATAGTGATACAATGAACATGAGCGTGAAGATATCTTTTTGATACACTGATTTCCTTTCTTTTGGATATAGAGCTAGCAGTGGGATTGCTGGGTCACATGGTAGTTCACATTTAGTTTTTTGAGGAATGTCCATACTGTTCTCCATAGCGGTTGTGCTAATTTACGTTCCCAGAAACAGTGTACATTGATACTTTGGGTTCCCTTTTTCTACATCCTTGCCAGCACTTTTAAGAGTTATAAGGAAAGAGAAATAAATATTTTTGTGTATACAAAGAAACTCAAGGAAGTATTGCAAAGAAAAGCTGTAAGTGGTTTACTATCAGATTTGAAAAAAACATCATCCTGTTCTGTTTGTTGTGAAAAGAATTCAAATTATTGTGTTGGATAAGAGTTTATCATTTAACACTGTGTGTTTGTGCATTGTTAGAGCAAAAATTTGCCCATAAAATGTTTGTGTGATGGATAAAGAAATGTTAGGAATTTTTTTTATCTCTTTTAGTGTTTAGTAATTAATATGTGGAATTTCTTTCTTCTTTTTTCTCTAAATAGTTTATTCTCTTTGCTTGGGTTCTCTTCTGCTCTTTTTCTATTTATTATTGACTATATTCCACCAACTTTTCACTAAGTTAATTTAATATTTTTCATATTATAACAAAAATTACCTGCTAACCAGAGGATAATGCTGAATCACAATATTTGGAAATTTAAACAATAATTTATTCAACAAACATTCATCAACTACTAAACATTTGGCAATGCTGGGCCTAATGCTGGGCATTAGGCAAAGAATGAATTATAGTAAAGTTCTTGCCTTCAAGATTGCCACTGATTCTGAGGGAAATACAGAAGAGGAACCAATTTCTTCTTTTAATGGTAAATATTAGAGTGGGTAAAATGTTAAATACTTGCTTCTACAATTAATTCGGAAGGGAAAGAATAAGTTTCTTTATGTCCAGAGTAAATACAGAGCAGAGACTTTATTTAGTGAAGTATGTGGACATTTGGGAAGATACGACAGTTTCCCAGGTAATAGTGCGTTTGGAAACGGTTTGACTGTGTTCCCTGGAGCTCAATTCTTTGTCCACTTCTCCTTTTGTTGTACTTGCTCTGTTTGGATGACTTCTTTTGTGTCAGTTGTTTAAGATCTAAATATCCAGGCTCTACCTCTCTCTTGAGTTTCAGCTGCGTATATCTAATTATTTGCTGAATCTAGTTCCCTCGGTTACAGTATAGAAAGCTCAAAACCCACCAAGCCAAACTCATCAAAATCTTCTCATTTTGTATTCTTGATCCCTGAGAAAAGCATGACAATAAATCTATGCATGAATGTTGAAATATCATTTTTAGATTCTTTTTTCCCCATGTTTCCCCATTCAATAAATCATGAGTTCTGTCAATTTTTGCTTTAATTTTTTTTCCTGAATTCATCTGATCTTCTTCATCCTTATAATCACTCCAGTCCAAACTTCATCATCATCATTTAACAACTCTGTGACAATTGCTTCCTAAGTGCTTTATAATTCTAGTCTTTTCCCCTCTGGATTTATTTTCTAGGCAAAGTTACCTTTATTTTCATGGTTTCTGGGGCACCAGAAAATTTAGCAAAATGTATTGAAATTAGTAGTTTGTGTGGCTTGTCTACTACACTTAAGTTACTGAAATAGAAATTCACAAAATATAGTTCAGAGGCTACTTGATTCAGAATATCTGGGGGTCCATATTTAAAATAAAAATTATGATGCCCCACTCCACATCCACTAAATTATAAATTTATAGTGGTGGGACTTAAGAATTTGTTTGCCTTTCTAAACAAGCACCCCATGTGACTTTTATGAATCCTAAAATTTGTGAACCACTGCTGTGATAAAAATAAGTTTTGATTATTAATATTTTTCTATCTTAGTAAAGTGCATAGTGAATATGAGGGAGGATATTGACAAGTAAGTATATAAGGAATGATGAATGAGGGAAGAAGATAGTAGAAGATGAGCAGAAAAGGCAGGAAGGGGCCAAATTTTCAAGGGCCTACAATTCCACTCCAATAAGATTGAAACCATTAGACTAAGTGGTTTTCAAATGTACCCTGACTGCTTTCTAAAATACATGTTAATGGGCCAAAGATCAAAATGTTTTGATTCCCGGGTTCTGGGATGGGTCTGGAAAATTGCAATTTTAATAAGCACCTGTGGCTAATATAGGTGGCCTCCCAAAATATTGAGAAGTACTGTTATAGGGAAAAGGAACCATCTGAAGGTATTAAGCAGAAAAATGGTCATATCAGGTGTGAGTTTTGAAAAACTCATTGGAATGAGAAAAAAAAATGGAAAATTTAAATTACTAAAAAGCTACTGCCATGATTTAGATGATATATGATGATCTTATATTCATTTTCACTTCTCAGAACAGAAAAACGAATATATATCTGGTGAAGATATTGCAATCTCTTTTACTCTAGAGAGCTGTAGATTTAGTATTAAAAGATATGGTAAGAACAATCAATAAAAATTAACTAATTTGTATTTCACTTCTTAAAAATTTGTTTAAATTTAGATAAATTGTGTATGTTAATTTTAAAGTAAGAATTGTAAACATATATTTCTTTTGAATTTTTGTGTTTGAATCACAATTAAAAGACCTAAATTTAATAGCCTTTCCAAATCAAAGACTTAAGAAATTAATTTTAATAGGTCTATTATAAATACATATCTGTCCTCATTAGTTCTATTTTTGGACTTCCTCTAGCATCCTAAAATTATATGATACTGAGATTGACTCTTGTAATGATTTTTCACTGTATAGAATATTCATATGAAGAAAGACATTGCCACTATTCAATGCAAACATCAAATACTTGGGTAAGGGAAGAAGGCAGTGTTCATGTGGGAAGAACCACATTAGATGTGGATTTTCAATCCCATGCTTGCCACTTAACAGATCTAGCCAAAGAACCAACTGTCTCACAGAGCACAGTTCCTATTTCTATAAAACACCTGTGGATGTATATTTGGGTTATTTATGGTTTTGAGTTAGTGTAGAGAAGGCTCTTAAAAATATTTGTCTACAAGACATTGCGTGGCATATGTTCTCATTTTTCTTGGGTACATGCCTAGGAGTAGAATGCCTTGGTCTTATGGTAAATTATATTTAAAATTTTAAAGTTTTCCAAATGGATTATACAATTTTGAATTTCCACCAGCCATGTATGAGAAGTGGTTCTAAGTGCTCACCAACAATCAATATCCACTCTTTTTAATAATAATATTTAATAACTTATTTGATATTGGATATTTAATAATAGTCATATAAAATGTTATTACGACGATGAGAAGAGATAATAGGTGAAAGTGCTTTTTAAATTGTGAAGTGCTTAACAAGTGGTATAAACTATTACTGCAGTAAATCCTCCATCTCATTGCCACAGAAAATGCCATTAAGTCTAGTAATGTCACGTGAATAGTATTTTAAATTTTCAAAGGACTTTTTAAATCACTACAGCGAGTATTTTTATACTATGCTTTAGAATGTTTTTGAATTAGTTTTACTAATAATAAGAGGTTACAGTTTCCTGATGTCATACTGGAAGAAAAAGTTAGACATACCAAACTGTCTACTTTAGAAAGAAACGGTTGCTTAACTTAAGTGGAATTTAAGATTAGTGAAGTAGAAGGATTCAAAACCAACATGCATGATTTATTGAGTAAAAATCCTAATTATGAAAGTTGTTCTCCCACAGTTTGAAAATCACTTGACCCAGATATATTTCCAGTGCATGCCAACTGGTTTATGTAGCAACTAAAGAGTCCTAAAGTCCTAAAGTTACAGCAGGCCATTAATTTTACAACATTTCTGGGGAAATCTAAAACTCAAATAACCTATTTAGGGAAACTTTTTTCATTTAAATTTTTAAATCAACTTTATTAAGTCATAAATGATATACAATAAGCTATATCCATTTAAAGCACAAAATTCAGTAAGCTTGACAGATGAATACATCTTTACAAACATTCAATAAGCCACTAGTTCCTTTCTCTTTTTTGATGAATAACATTTCATTGTGTAATAGACCACGTTCTGTTTATCCGTGCATCTGGTGATGGACATTTGAGTTATTTCCAGTGTTTGGCTAGTGTGAAGAAGGCTTTTAGAACATTTGTGTTCAAGGCATTGTGTAGCACATGTTCTCCTTTCTGTTGGGTAGATACCTAGGAATGGAATACCTTGGTCTTATGGTAAAGTGTATTTAACATTTCAAACAACTGCAGAGCAGTTTTCCAAACTGCTTATAAAATTTTGCATTTTCACCTCTAGGTATGAAAGTTCCAGTGGCTCCAAATCTTCACCAGCAGTTTTTTCTGCTTGTTTGTTTAAATTTTAGCCATTCTAGTGGATGTGAACGAGTATCTCGTTGAGGTTTTAATTTTCATTTCTTTATTTAGTAATGATTTTTTTATATCTTTTCCCCAGCTTAACAGCTGCTCATATACCTTTTGTATCTTATGCCTGCTCAAATCTTTTGCCAATTTTGCCTGAGTTGTTTCTTTTCCTATTTTAGTGTTGTAAGAGCTCTTTCTATATTCTGGATACAAGTCCTGTATCCGATATGAATTTTGAAATATTTTCTTCTAGTCAGTGGATTGTCTTTTTATTTCCTTGATGATGTCTTTCAAAGACCAAAAGTTTCCATTTTTGATAAAGCCTAATTTATAATTTTTATAGCTCTTATTTTTTATGCTCTCAGAAATTTGTGTCTACCCCACAGTTTCAAAGATTTCACTTATGTTTTCCTCTACATGTTTTATAGTTAACTTTTGTATTTATATCTATAATCTATTTTAAGTTTATTCTAGTGATCAGTGGGATAAAAGAATGAACTTTTCCTTCCATGGGTATCTAATTGCTCTGGCAGCATTTGTTGAAAAATTGTTTTATTCCTCACTGAATTTCCTTGATGACTTTGTTGAAAATCAATTGGCTCTCTATGTGGGGTTCTGTTTCTGGGCATTATTCTGTTAACTGATTTCTTTGTATATATGTATCATTTAATCTGTACCAAACCATCTTGATTAACGTAGCTTTGTGGTAAATCTTGGAACTGGGTATTTTAAGTTCTCCAAGTTTGTTTTTCTTCTTTTAAAATCACTTTGGCTATTCTAGGTTATTTGTATGTCACATAAATTGTGGAATCAGTGTGTCAATTTCTGCAATAAAACCCCACTAGTAATTTTTATTGGTATTACCTTAATCTATAGGTCATTTTAGGGAGAAAGTACATCTTAACAATATTGAGTTTGCCAATATACAGTCATGGTACATTTCCTCATTTAGTTAGCTCTCTTTTAATTTCTCTAAGTCATATTTTGCACTTTTAATGCAGAGGTCTTGAACATCTTTTGTTAAATGTATTTTTAATTACTTTAGAGTTTTTAGTTAAAATTGCTAGATTAATTTCCTTTTCCAATTGTTTGCCTATAGTTTATAAAAATTCAATTGAGTTTTCCATATTAACCATGTATCACTTAATCTTGCTAAATTTATTTGCTAGTTCTAATGCTTTATTATAGATTATTTCTGATTTTATACATAAAGAATCATGTCCTCTGCAAATAGCAATGGCAATACTTTATTTCTAAACTTTTTTACTCATTTCTTTCTATTGCTGAGACATCTCATACGATGGTGAATAGAAGTTAATTTGCCTTTTTCCAAATTAAAAAGAGAGTTGAATATTTCCATCAATATAACAGTTATAGATTTCTTCATATATGCCTTTTATCAGATTGAGGAAGTTCTCTTCTATTTCTACTCTACTGAGAATTTTTATCATAAATGGATGTTGGATTTTTGTTAATTGCTTTTCTTGCATCTACTGAAATGATCATACTTTCCCCCTTTTTTTGATTAATACGGTGAGCTGTATTGATTGATTTTTGAAAGTTAAATCAACCTGAATCCTTGGGATAAATCTTGCTTAGTTGTGGTATATTAAACTTTTATGTATTTTTAAATTCATTTTGGGAATATTTTATCATCTTTTTGTCTATGTTTATGGAAGATATTGATCTGAACAATCTTTTTTAATATTTATGTGTGTATACATATATTTGGTTATTCCTTGGTCAGGTTTTGGTATTAGGTTTGTGCTGGGCTGCTAAATTAAAGAAGTTGGAAAGTGTTTTCTTCCAAATAAATTTTTGCATAATTGTTTGGTTACCTGTTTTTAATGTAAATAATTAGTTATATGTCAATGAACTCCTTAGATAGGTATATCAGAGCAGATATAGCCAATGATCTTTACCTTCAGTTAGAAAGGGTATATTTTTTAGATATGTAAGCATCTTTGGATGAAGTTCAACATACAGAATCATTCCTCTCTCTGTTCTCTCACTTTCTTCTTTCATACCTTCTTCCTTGGCTTCCTAATTCTTTCACTTAATAAATACATATGTAACAAAACATTCATAGAGCTATGTTTTACTTTCAGGAGAGAAGCTTTTTAACCTAATGTATTTGTGATGTATTAGGTACTACCCACAACCTAAAGGAAGTTTACACTGAGATCCTCAAATCATACACTAACATTTGATGCAAAACAAATGGTGCTTGTTAAGCACACAAATTTCTATTTATGAATTTTCTATACTGTACCTGAGACTCAGGGCCAACGAAAAATACTGTCACTTGCCCACAATATACCACAAAGGATGAAACAATAATAAACATCACCATGTTCACCAATTTCTGCAGGTAATTCCCTAATGTTCAGTGTATTCTACGCCTCCAGTGGAGGAACCCCTTTTTTGCATTTAGAGGGCATAGTAATGGTATTAATAACATCAGCTAACATTTATTGAGTTTTTGTTTTACCTGATATTGACATAATAATATCACATAATGATAATGTGCTAATTTTATCTTCACAGTAAGCTTATCAATTGATATTATTATTTCCATTCTTTGAAGAGAAAAACGCCGAGTACAGAGAAGTAAGATAACCAAGTCACATAGCCATAAGTAGCAGACTTAGGCTGATACTTTTAATACCTAGACAATAACTTTTTCTTAAGGGAACAGTAATATGTAAGACATTCTGAACTCACATAAATGTACTAACTTTGAGAATACTTATAGACATTTGGAGGAATATCATCCTGTTTTTCCTTCATTAGCATCCCTTCTTCTTTTCAGAAAGATTTTGGTTTCAAGAGGTAGAAACTCAATTCAAACTAGCATAAGCTATATAATAAATTTGTTGAGTCATGAAACTTAAAAAATGGCTGAGGAGTTTTGTTATATAATTTACAATAATATTTTTTAAAAACTGGAAGAATCATGGTATCATGGTGTCAGGGGCAGCTACTTGGGCTTTAGAGCTACCCACTGTTTTTTCTTTCTTTTTCTCTTCCTTTCTTCCTTTTCATCTCTCCATTTGCCTCTTCTAAAATTTTTAATGTGGGATTTAATATCTTCTACTGTAAATAAGCATTCTCCTCATGTGGTGGCCCAGTAAATGCAAGGTTTCTTTACCCAAAAGAAAGAGAGCTTTGCTTTCCTGCTGTCCATATACCTCTGGGAAGAACTTTGATTTTCCCACTGACTGTGTTATTTATTGCTGTGTAACAATTTACCACAAATTTAGTAGCTTGAAAACACACAAATTAATTATTTTAGTTACTGTGGGATAAGAATCCAGACATAGCTTAGTTGGATCTTTTGCTTCAGTGTCTATCACAACCCTGCAAAGTGTCAACCAGAGCTGGGCTGTCATCTGAAAGTTCAACCAGAGAAGAATCCACTTTGAAGCTCACAGGGTTGTTGGCTGGATTTGCTTCCTTGTGGTCTGTTGAACTGAGGGCCCTAGTTTCTTGCTGTCTTCATCAGGAAACAACTCTCTCTCTCTCTCTCTCTCTCTTTTTTTTTTCCAACATGGGCCTTGCCATATGGTGGCTTACTTCATCAAAGACAAGGGAAGGAGTCACCAGAAAGAGTTTTCTATCAAGGTGGAAGTTATAATCTTATGTATCATAATCACAGACGTGACACCCTATCACCTTTGCCATATTTTTTTGGTTAGAAGCAGGGTGCAGTTTCTGCTCACACTCAATAGGTGGGATAATACAGGAATGGTAATGCGAGACATAGGGATAATTGAGGGTCACCATTGTGACTATTACAGCTACCCTTGAAAATAAAGGGTATATGGTCTATGACTGCTCAAGCCTGAGTCAATTATCCTCTCTCAGGGTCCACAGGGGCCACATGTGTTAGCAAAGAAAGAAAAGTAAAAAATCTTCTGTGGAGAAAAAATATTTACCCACCCCACTAGAACTCCTTAAGTACAAAATTAGTTCTTACCTATTTTTTCCAAAACTAATTTTATGTATATTCATTTTTATAAACCATATTTTAAATTCATTAAGAACTTTATTTAGAGAGCTTTTATCTTGATTCCTAATTTGTGAGTTTTATAATTGGAAAAACATACCATTAATCTGTCCTGAAGTGGGTGAATTGATCAAAATATGTTGGTTTTGAATAAAAATATTTGTATTAATCACAGAGAATGGCTATCTCCAGACTAAGAGTTTGTTAGAAAAATGGACAGTGCTTCCAATTAAGGGATAATACATCAATATAATAGACCTCATTTTTCTTTACTTTTCAGCTTTATTAAGATATAATTGACAAATAAAGATAAAATATATTAAAGGTATACAATGTTACATTTTGAGATACATATACACATGGTGAAATGATTACCATGATCAAGTTAATTAAGAAATCCATCACCCCATGGTTACTTTTTTTGTATGTGCATGTGGAGAGAATACGTAAGACTCACTCTCTCAACAGATTTCAAGTACATACTACATTATTATCAGCTATAGATTTAGTAGACCTTAAATCTTTGTTTCTACTTCTTAATTTTTTTAAATAACATTTGAAAGTCAATTATATAATATTTCATTTATTTCTTACAATAATCCTTGTAAAGAAATGGAGTGGCTGCCATTTTTTAAAAACAGCGATTGTATATAAGGCACCCTGTGTTGGCCAGCAGAGACTGCTTAGAGGGAAGTGTCAGAAAGATAGAGGGAAAACCAAAGCAGTGTGGTGTCCCAGAAGCAGTGATCGACTGTACAATATGGGGTCTAAGAAGTCTCATGATATTCAGACATAAATAAATCAATAGCATTTCACTACATATGATGGGTGACTAGTGAGGAGATGTTGCCGGTGCGTATTGGAGTCAGAAGCCAATGAGGAGTGTGTAGAGAAGTGAGTAGGTGGTGAAAAAACTGGATAGGGTGAGTGGGTATTTCAGGAAATTTGACTATAAAAGGGAGAAAGCAGATATGGGAAAATAACTAAGAATTTTGATATTTTGTTAGCACTTTTGTTTCTTCAATGAGTGTGTGATTTTAAGGTGGGGGACCACTGAGAAACTGAAATGCTGTTTGGAAGGACCAGGTAAGCAGCAAGGGGTAAATATACAGGGAAGAAACTACCTGTAGTTTCTGAGCAGGGGAGATGGGATGTGATTCAGAGCACAGGTGGAACGATTGCTCTGAGACAACACAAAATACTTGACTATGAGGCCAGGGCTTGCCCCAAGTTTTAATCAGAAAAGGGACAAACTGACTTGGAGAGGAAGACAAATATTTTCACACTTTCCCTTCACTTTCCACAGACATGGCCAGAATTTTTTTTTTCTTTTCTGAACTAGTTCATCTATTATTTCCCCAGAGGCTCTTTTAAATGGACCAAAAGTTAAATGAAGTATGGATAAATGTCGGAAAAAATTGTGTTTGGGGTAAGTTAATAGTTCTGCTTGAGTAGAGACTAGATATTAAGGAAAGAAATCCAAGGCGATGATAATAACCTGAGGAACAGTTCCAAGTTTGTTCTAGTTATAAAGTCTTTATTTTAAGCAGAAATAATATGAGCAGCAGGAAGTGGGAGGTAAGTCAGAAGGTCATAATAAGATTACCCAGGAAGCTTTGATGATTTAAACTAGCCTGAACATCACTAAATTTCTCTACCCAAATATAAATGGTGTTAGAAAGTTTTTCTGGAAAAAGAGCTGCCAGTTCAGTCAGTACTCAATAGTTATTCACTGCCAAGTATACACAAGACAGAGACATTCCCTGCTCCCATTTTTACTTTGATGATTTTTATATTATTATGAAAGGACATAAATAACATTTTAAAGTGCAATAAAAATCACTTTCAGTAATTATTTGTGATACCTATAACTAATTTTGTGATCTCAATCTGTAGTGCAATTGCTCTGAACTTTATGTACACAGTGATCTCTAAAGTTCCATTAGCATTATATAGTTGCATGTGTTTAAGCTAAAAATTAAGTTGTTCCATGGGAAAAGTGACACATCTGTAAGACTCAGTGCAGAAACCTTTCTATCTAGGTAAGGGTGTTTCTTGTTGAGGGTGGAGCTGCAGTAAAGAAACTGGAGATGAGCTATACTGAAACCAGCAGAAGGAGTTTACTTCCCAGACACTCCGTGAATACATCCAGAGCAGTTGAGCTACAGTAAGCCCAACAGAGGAAGCCTAGCAAGTAATCCAACTAGAGGCCAGAAACAGATATAGAAAGCAAATGTATGAAGATTCCAGGAAGAAAAAAAGCCCAAAGCAATAGGTAGGGAGAATGAATGAGTGGTGAATAGACTGTGGGCAATATCTGGAACAAAATTCTTGCCTTTGCCTGTATTTTATGTGTTTACTGTGGCATCGTGTTTGGAGAGATTCCAGTGTTCAAAGGGTGGACCCATTTGAAGTTCAGGATTTAAAAAGTACCCCAGATTATAGACTGTTCAAGAGTTTGATATTTAGTAACCAAAAAGAAATACTACATATCAGTTTAGAATCTCTTTTAGAGGCAAATAACAGAAAATCCATCTCAAACTGACTTTCAGAGTGAAATTATTGGCTTAACTAACTGAAAGCTCAGGATTAAGACTAGTTTCAGACAGAGGATAAGTTAGAGAGTTAAAAAATGTCATTGTGGGTATTTTTAGCCCTGTCACCTTCCCCACTCTGACAATTGGGCAGGGTAAGAGTAATCCTCCAAAGAAAAATTAACAGCTTACTGTTAATGCAGGAAGGGTTATGAAGGCCCAGGGCAAAACAGCCAACATGTCCTATGTGACGGTAAATGTCAAGTCTGCTCCTTTCCCATACCTACACAAGGTGTCTGAACATGTCTTGTTTCAGCCCCAATCAATGTACAGTCACAAAATTGCCCTCCTCCTTACCCTGACTGATGTCTAGTGGTGTCCTCCTCTGTGCCTAGGTGTGTCTGGGGTGAAAAAAGAAAGTATACTTACAGAATGGCCCAGTAGTTAAGAGCACAGGGACACAAAGCACTGGTAGGATGTTGCTTCTACACCCAGGATTTCAGGACAACTTCTGGTCTGGGCTATAATATAAAGCTCATATAAGACAACATTTATTCCCTCTCTGTGGGCAGCCTGTCCAGGTGAGTTATCTTCTAGCCCATGGAGGTGGAGTCCGTTCCCTTCACCACTCTCATCATGCTCATCTCTGTGGTTCTTCTTCTGATTCCTGGAACCAAAACTTTTGGAGCCAAGTGTCACTCATGGCAATATTCCCAGGGGTGGGATCCACATTTCTGAAGCTCAAGATTTAGCATTCATTTCCAGGCCTTTCTCCTGGTGTGTCTCCCTGGATGTCTTCCTTTTTCAAACAGAAACTTCAAACCACTGCCACTCCCATGTCCCTAGAAAACAAGAACAACAAAAAGAACAGATCTTGAAACACTTTCCAGCAATGCTTTTCCCCCCCAAAGGGAAACCACATTATTCTCTCCAAGTTAAAGGATTCAAAAGTAAATATAAATTTAATCTCAAGTAGCTATGCTTTTGCAAATGCCCAGATAAGAATAACACAAGTAAATCCCACACTAATGATTTCTGGGGCTGAGATTATGTTACATGTAATGGATTTGCTGTTTTACTTAACAGTCTTCAACTCACTAGAGAAATGTCAGAGAGTAAATGTTGGCAAGTCAGACAATTGGCCCAAATGTTAGGCCTGAATAGGTCAGAGTGGTACCTTATAGAGTTGTTTTTTGGTTTTATATGAAATAGTCAATGAAATGAAATATTTACCAATCACTGGTCTTGTTTCTGGGACACCATACATTATTAACTAATGACAGTGTGATGTGGTGATGACAGAGTGCTAATAGAGGCCAATCAATAAAGCCTATTTAATCCATCCAGGAACTGATGATGCTGTTGCAAAGTAGATTATAAACTATCTCTGCTTCTTCATCCCTAGCAATTTTTAGAAATAAATTTCTGAACTGGAGACTTTTTTGTGTTAAGGCATAAATAGCTGATCCCATAATTTGCAAGTTATCACGACAACACAAATGCCTAAGAGGCGGTGGATGAGCAGCAGAAGTGATTTCATGGGCTGGTTGGGATAGTCTGCTGCTGCCGCCTTCCACCCTTTCTCTTCCAACTCATTCTTTATCCACACGTTCTTTCCTGTGCCCGAGGTTCACACTCACCAAATTCCTTAGGGCTAGCAGGGAAGATTAGTTGGCAATAAAACAATCGAGATAAGAGAAAGGAGAAATGTTGTATCCAGAGATTCTGCATGTGACATTCATATTTGGGCAAGGAAATATGAAATGGCATATAGACCACCAATGCCCAACAATTCTGTCACCCCAAAAATATTTTTTTTTTGCTAAGAATAAAGAAAGTGTTAGAGAGAGCAAATAATATTTTTAAATACTCACTATGTGTCAGGTATCAACTAGAAAACTATACATGTGTTGCTTCATTTAATCCTTACAGAAGTTAAATACTATGATTTTATATCACTATTCAATTTTATAACAGCTAACAAAGCGCTTGCTTATGAAACATATTATTTCTCACAACAAGCCTGTGTAGTAGGTATTATTTATATTTTCATTTTAGTGATAAAAAAAGCCCAAGAGACAATTTATTAACTAGGTTAATTCTCAGTGACTTTACACAATGACACTAATCTGGTCTTGGCTTCTTCCTTCTACAATGGGACCAACCGTCACAGGAGTGATGAAGTGTAAACCAGAGGGTGCAGGGGAAACATCTGTCTGTATAGTGGCTGCACATAGTGTGCACTCTAGGAAAGTTCACTCTCATCTTTCAGCAATATTAAATGGTGCCGGAATGTTATAGGATTTAGACTCAAAGCAATTCATCCAACTCCAAGCTCTTTCAACTATGCTCTGCCTCCTGAACAAAAAGACCAGCACGTAGAAGAATTTCATTGCTATGATCTTCCCAAGTGTGCACACAGATGTGCACATACACACATCAGTACCTGCCATCCCTCCCACGGGGCCTCATACTTTTCAGGCCTATTATTTTCATGCAATCATATAGATACCTGTTACAGGTGACAGAATAATAGCCTACAAAGAAGTAATAATTCAAATAGGTCTATATCCTAATCCCTGCTACCTTACATGGAAAAAGAGACTTTGCAGATATGATTAAGGATCTTTTTTTAATTTTTTTTAATTTCAGCATATTACTGGGGTACAAGTGTTTAGGTTACATATATTGCCCAAGCGTGACCATCCACCAGACAGGACACACAGCACACATTAGGTGTTTATCCTGGGTCATCCAGCAGTGGGGGACAATGTAATCGCCGAGTCTTTGTAAGAGGGAGGCAGAGTGTCCAACTCAGAGAAGAAGAGATGACAACAGAAGCAGAGGTTGGACTGAAGGGATCACTGCCCAGGGAATGCAGGCAACCTCTCGAAGCTGGTGAAAGGCGAGGAAGAAGAGTCTCTCCTAGAGTCCCCAGGAGGAATACAGCCCTGCTGACAATTTAATTTTAGTTCAGGAAAACTGATTTTAGATTTCTGACTTCTAGAACTGTGAGGTAATAAATGTGTGTTGCTTGAAACCACTAAATTTGTGGGAATTTGTTACAGCAAAAAAAGAAAACTAATATACCTTCTTTCTTTTCCCCCTTCTTTACCATGCTCTTTACCATACTAATCTACTCAAATACCTTGGTGTTGAGGATCAGGTAATTATTATTATTTATAACAGTAAATACTTATTTTTCATTCTTCGCTTTAGTCTTCGTGTGGCAGCGGCAGGGAGGCCAGCAGCCGAGGCGTCCCTACAGTCTCCAACCTGCTGGGATTACCTTTTCTTTTAATATTTAAAATAAACTGCCTAGACAATACAATCCTGGTAATTTGGGAAATACAGCACTCCCTTTAATATATTTCTGGATTGTTGAGGAACTTCATTTCTTTATTATCTTTGCTTTAAATGTCTGTCTTTTGCTGAATAATGGATTTTCTTTCTAAAATTTCACTTCGTTTGGCTGTGGTTCTTTTCTGTCTCTGTCATATCAAACTGAATGTGGGACTTAGATCCCCATTTGTCCACACTCACCATCTGTTTAGTCTACCTGGAAAGTAAATTAGTGATAACATGAGATGCTGCGCATAGCAGAACCTTCCCAAAGGTTGGAGTACACAGAGTGGGCTGATGTTACTAGCCGGTGATATAGAAAATATTCAGTATTAGCTTGCTGATTTGAAAGTGTCTTCGCTTGTTTCCAACCTTCAGAATTTCTTATGGGTCTCTGCTTTACCCCCCAATGTTAATGGGTCTGTGACTTTCCCTAGATTTCCTTTCCTTTTTTCTACTCTATTACTGTTTATTAAAAAATGTTTATTTCTCATCTAGAATTTGATAAAGCTCATATAAGCCTCCAGGGGAAGCAGTTGGGTATGTAATTCACTGAGCAAAGAGAGTATCAGTTTGGAGGAATATCTCAAAAGGGGAGAATTAGGCAAGGGTCTTTACAGGGATTTGAGGGTTGGGATTTTAGTAATTGGATGGTGTTAAGGCAGAAGTTAGGGAAGGGAAAAAGGTCTTTTTGAAACATATGCATTCTTATAGAGTTACTGTTAAATCAGTTTGTCTTTGGTCTTACATTGGAATGCAAGTGCCTGAATAGCTGATATTAAAGCTCTTTACTCCAAACTATTTCAACTTTTCAAAACATTTTCAAAATGCACTCATTTTGTTCATCCAGCAACTCTTTTAGGGGCTTTCCAAAACAAAGTACACCCTTTGTTTCTCTGCACTTTATCAGCATAAAGCAGTTCCAGAAGCATTAAAATTAAACCTTTTCCTTAAAAGTCATTAAATTCTTAGACATGATGTCCTTTTCTTACAGGCTCTCTGGGACAGATAAGTTATGGCACCTTGGCGGAAGGCAGAATCAGAAGAGTTAAGTTTTTTTCTTTTTAAGTGTGTTATAAAATTTATTCATGTAATCACTCATTTTTAGGTGGGAAAGATGATATGTATAATAGATCCCCTACAAGGTGTGACAGAAAATTGTACTGGAAAGGATGGTACATCTGGCACAGACCAGCAATGGCACGATTCCAAATGATGTTAGAGGAGAATGTTTCATCAGGGAGAAGCTGAAAATAATAATTTAAAGCTTCATGAGGCAAGATATGTTCCAATTTAAAACACTACTAGTACCAGCAATGGGGGAAATGGAAATCAACTTCTAAGTGTACCAAAAGAGTTGTAGGGCAAATAAGAGGAAAATTTGCATCTGTTGAAATACAGGTAGGAGTGCTCCATAAGAGGGGCATTAATTATTATTAATAACACTGAAAACACAAATAAAACCCAAATCACTGGTCACACAATCCAAAACTTACATTTAATAAAGGCACTGCAATGAACTCAAGTTATGGCCTGTCAAATATTTACTCCACTGAACTATCTAAAAAAAGCACTTGGCCAATTTATACACAGCGATTCCTTATACAAGCTGAAAGGGTTTCCATAAAAATGACACTGTATACAAATCTGTACACTGATCTACCAGAGTGACTCTCCATCTCCCAGGGAGATTTATCTAACTCAAAGCAGGATACCTGGGGTCATGTGTTTAGTTGCCTTATCATAATCCCAAACCTACACTTCAGGGTTTGTTTTTGTTTGTAAAGACACTTTCCTTGCATATGTGCACTAAGGCTAAAAGTAAAAACAAGAATAAAATAAAACGATTGCTTCAAGGAGCCGACCACCCTCCACACCTCACCTCAGGGGGACTTCATCTGGCTGCAGCACAGTGAGGACCATGTGCATCCCAAACAAGCACCCGTGGCTTTGGGGGTTGTCCCCTTGATGGTGCACCTCTTCAGTGGAGTCAGCAAAGGTCCTTGTTGACTTTTAAAAAGGAGGAGGATGAAGAAGAAAAAGAAAAAAAAAACCCAAATGCTAAAGGAATTTCAGTAAGATGAAGTCTTTCATCACTTAGAAAATATCTCTGGAGCCGCTGCACAAGCCGGGCCGCCATGCTGTTGGAGGTGCCAGGGGACACTTCTGCCAGGCGGAGGGCCCCTTGTAGTTCTTCTATGCAGGACATGTTCCCTCCATAGGCCTGGCTCATCTCTTTCAACTCTGCAGGCAGAGGAGGAATAATTGCAGATTAACACTGACAGAAAAGCCTCTTTGGGATGTCTTTCATCTTATTTCTTTCTAAGTCTAATGGCTGAAGAGCTCCATTCTCAAGATTCCTGAGATCTTTTTATTGTATTGTGAAGATCCAGCCCTCAGAGTCACTGCTTCCAGATGCCTGGCCATATTTTTCCACAACTGAATCCTCAGAACTTGAGTTGTTGTGGCTCTGTTCAGCCTTTCATCTCTTGTAGCTAGTGATGAGCTCTGTCAAGTAGGATTTTTTTTTTTTTGCATCGCATATCATAAACTTCAATAACTCTTTAGCAGTGGGTCTAAAGCTCAGTTCCTTATTCAAACAGGCCTCTGCAAACTCCTTGAGAGGTTTACTATAGTTTCCTTTCCACAGTGGTGGGTTGTTCTTCGGAATGGAGGAATAAAATTTCATTAGGTGCACCTCGGAATGAGGTAGTTCCCCTTTTGCAAGTTCTATAGCTGTTACGCCCAGGGAGCAGATGTCTAGGCTGACTGTCTGATGACCTCAGGCACCATCCAGAAAGGGGTGTCCACAAAGGTGTTTCTTTTGATCCGAGTGTTGGTCAACTGACCCACCATGCCAAGATCAGCTAGCTTCATCTTGCTGTGCTCAGACAGGAGGATGTTGGCAGCTTTAAAATCTCTATGGATTTTCTTCTCCAAATGGAGATAACAAATCCTTTTGGCATTTCTCTTAATATGGTAGCCATCTGAGATTCATCTAGACATCTAGGTTCTAATAGATCTAGCGTGGGGCCTCCACCATCATATTCCATTATTATTCATAATTTTGTATCCTTCAGATAAGATCCACAATATTTGTTTACATATGAACCATCACACTGACTCAGCACTGTGATTTCTTGTTGAATGTCCTCTACCTCATCTTTAGCTTCTTCTAGATCAATGATTTTTATGGCAATCACTCTCTGAGTCCGATTGTCAGTACTTTCAACACCTCACCAAAAAAGCTCTTTCCAATTCTCTCTCGTTTTATAAAAAGCCCTTCTGGATCTGCTTTTAGGTTCTGCATGTTGGGCAGGTCCTATTGCACTGGGGAGTGAGCTCTGATGCTCAGGATGGCCACTTCCTGGGACAGAAGTGGGCTCTGCTGGGTCCTAGTGCCCTGGGGCCTCTCAAGCTGGCCCCCTGGAGCTGGAGCAGCACGCACAACTGGCTGAGCCCTCAAGTGCACCAGAAAAATGTGGTTCTTAAACCACATATTTTTCTTCCTATGATATTGTAAAGTGGGCTCTATTCCCTTTATTATTCTCAGTTTTCAGGCAAGAAAGCTGATGATGACAGGTGATAAATAATTTGCCTAAGGTATGACGTGGAGGTGTGATACCTCTCCACTATGGGGGAGCTACAATTTGTTGAGAACTTCCTGCAACAAAGCACATGACTTGGAAGACCCCTGCATGCTCTATTCTCTCATTTCTCTAGGTTTGGAATGTTTTATAGGTAAACCATACTGTGGACTTATGTTCATGTCTTTGTCAGGGCAAAAATGTGATTATTAATAATTCTTAAGCGTGGAAGTTTTCAGTTTAAAATGTTTCCTAGAGTGAATTTTGGTGGAAGCAGAATTCTGGTGGAAGCAGAAGTTACTTGTAATTTGACCCTATTCGTAACCAGTTGATGGGAAATCTTGAGAACAAATCTGTCTTTACATACACTCTCCTCATCCTCACTATCACCCAGAGTCTGTGGGGGCTGCAGCCCTGTGCCTGAAGGAAGAAACTTGCTTGGGAGCAGTACTTCCTTTCTCTCTCTTTCAGACCGATCTCCAAGTCTATGAGGTCAGCTGCATCACAACCAGCTCTTTCCTGCTACTTTCCAGCTACTTTCCCATTGCGGCTGGCACTCGGCTGGGGCATGGTTTCTTGATGTATCTCTGCCACATCTGGGTGAGTGTGCAAGTATAATACTTTATCAAGACAGAGCCCAATAGCCTCCTCTCAAAGAAAACACTCCAAGTCCAGATAGTGGCTTAGAATTTTGTTATTGTTCCAATAAGGTTTCCTTCAGACCTACTTGATGCTAAGATGGGTATCTACGTGTTTATGGTCTGAAATCAACTCCGATCAGTCTGAATCTAAAAGCGAGGCTATGTACATTATATTGTACCTCCCTGTCATGTTTTAAGAGTTACCACATGGCTTCTTTAATACTTACAACTATGCTTATTGGAAATCAAGATTTTTAATTTCTCTTCTCTGTAATGTTTAGTAATGGCTCTCACTAACCAGCAATTATGTGAAAAATAAAAGCACCAGAAACCTGAAATTAATGGAAGTAAACATTGTTTAGATAAATTCATATGCATCTACTATTTTTCTCTTAGGCCAAACTATTTTCCTACATGCTTATTATCCTGGGTTGGAATGCCCTGTATTATCTGTTTTCATACCTACAATTTCTCTGGAAATTCACACATGTCCAAATTTTGGGGGGATGGTAATGAGAGTCCTAGAGTGGTCAAATCTACTAACCACAGAGAAAGAGGAGAAAGTGCTCTGGTTCCACTGACAACATAAATCAGTTCCTGGCATATAGCAGACACTCAAAGACTTATTGAAACTTAACATAAGTCATCATTTAAATCAATATATAAAATTCATCATTATTTTTTTAAAAATCTGTTGATACTTTGAAAACTGAATGAAAGACTGCTGTCTTTACTCATGTTGCAAGGTGGCTTTGCTTGTTTGAAAACTCAGGAAGATAATATTGTTTCTGAGGTTAAAATTTAGTTGCACATGGCATGGAATTTACCATGTAAATTATGTAGGTCATGTAAACGTTGTTTCTGGCTTTCAGAAAATATTGAGGAGTTCACCATTTCCAATTGGAAAATAAAGTCAAGCAAATGGAAATTAGGAAAGAAGCTTATAAAAAACACAGTGTTTCCTTCAGTTGGTTTCTCTTTCTGCTTACTCATTACAGCCATTATATTTACAGAACAATTAAAGCAAGGAAAATTATCATCAGGAAACTTCCTAGACACTCTTGTAACTGTTCATTAAATCCAGGAGATGTTGAATATTACCACCATTACTGAAGAAGCAAGACAACCTGAAGGTTACATATGTGTTCAAGAAGAATAGTTTATTTTACCGAATAAATAAAAATTATTTTCTAGTAAACACATAAATATGTCACTAGTAAGTTAGCCAACATTTTCTGCCTGCCTATATCAAAACAATCAGTACACATAGCTTATTTCTGTTTCCTTAGTCCCATGTTTTTCCATTTTACCATGCAGAGTCATGTGTTAACATAAAGATTTCAGGACTTTGCCCCTTGAAATCCTAATTCAGTGAGTCTGGGTTTGGGTCCAAGTATTTGCATTCTGCTCCTCTAAAAATTTCCCATGTGTTGCTGATGCTGCTGGTTTGTGGACCACACTTGGAGAACCACTGTCTCAAACTACCAAAAACTTTTAGGAAATAAACCATCATTTAAAAAATTATTTTGCATTTGTTGGAGAAATACTACTGCTTCAACATTTTCAAACAGCTGATTCATTTCCCACAAAAAGTATTTATCCAGCCAAAATATGGAATATTTTCTAGACCTTCTCAAAATTATGCCAGAAATTCTTAAATCTAAGAGGATATTTAACCTGAAGAAGAGAAGATTAAGAGGAATAAGGTTCTTCAAAAATGTGTAGGATATAGTATAGAACAGAAAATAGACTGTGTTCTACAAGCATAACTAACATGAATAAATAGAAATTAAGAGGAGTCAAATTTGGGGATCTTTGAGGGTTTTTGAACTTATGCAATAACATCATGCAATAAGAGTTTTCTATCAATGGAAACATCCAATGAGCATCTGAATGGCCAACCATCTTGCAGAAAAGTTGTCAGGGGAATTCTTATATTAGACTACTTCTTACCTTCAAATCTAAAAGTCTATGCTTTTTGATAATTAATACAGTATTTAAAAATATAGTTGAGGAATTCAGAGCCTACAGAAATATAAATAAAGCATTAATACACTTAACCTCTGTTTATAAGAAATATTTAGACATTAAGATGTATATGGTGGAGAATATTGGCTCCTCTTCAATCTATTTTCCTCTTTTTTCTGGGAAACTGAACGCTTCGCCAAACTATATCTCTCAGCTTCTCTTGTAATTAGGCAAGGCCAAGTGTGGCCATGAGGCTAAGTTCTAACCAACAGAATATAACTGGAAATAATGCATACAGTGTCCACTTCATTTAATGAAAAAGCCCTTGCAGTGCTCTGGATCTCACTCATCCTTCCTAATGGCTACAGATGTTGACATCTGGAGCACCCATGAAAGCCTTTGCTTAAAGTAGCAGGGCTAACCACTCCTCCAGATTTTTTGGATTAATTCCTGTAGTCGGAGCCCACCAAACCTTCACTGAGAAAAAAAGGAACTAACTTGTTGAAAAATTAACTTGTGGATCTTTGTGTTACTGTAACCTATCCTTCTCTTTTCCAAATGCACTACGGATAAAGGAGTTTGAGGAAGTTTTGGGCTTAAAAACATCAAAAAAACACTGTATTTGGTAAAATGGCCTGATGATGGCTGTCGAAATCGAAACGACACTACTTATTTACACTCCATAAAAATCATCCTGAAAAAAAGACGTATGCATGTATTAGGAGCATTCCTGAGATAAATTTCAGCAGCACATAAATGAACCAAAATTATGGCTATCTTCCCATGATGATATTATAAGAAAAGATAAAGTTCTCTAAATAGGATGTTTATAACTTAACACAAGTTCTAAAAATATTGTACATTAGATTTCTCACACATATATTAGGTGGTATAAAATATGCCTACATTTTGTAATTCTAAACAATATATAAGATAATTAGATAATGCAGTCAAATTTTTGGCATTAAACTCACAGCAATTGAATAATTTCTTTATATTTATTTTATTAATTGTACAACTCACAATTTATAAAACTTAACTTTTAAGTGGATCCTAACGCAGAATTGTCTCATCCTCATTATCTCTAAAAGATGACAGTTTTTATATTGTTTTACATAAGAGGAATCTGAGACACAGATTATAGTCTTTCTGAAGTCACAGAGCTATTATATTAGAGTTGGTAGGAGAGCCATATATTTGAGCCTCATGGGTGGATAGATCACTTTTGTTTAGACTCCCACTAATCATGCCACCTTAGTTAATTCTGTTAATTTGTGTGATCGATAGTTACAATGATGGCTCTCAAGGGATAATACCTACACTTGTGTAGTTAGTCCCTCCCTCATTAATCAGAGTTTGTCTTTGTAACTTGCTTTGGCCAATGGCCATTAACAAATGAGATGCCAGCCGATACAGGAAAAGCACTTCTGAATTGAGGCTTGGATTATCTTGCTCTTGAACACACTGTTGCCATGTAGAAGCCTGGGCTGGCCCATTTCAGGACAAGACTATGTGAAGCAGACATGAACCGTCCCTGCTGAAACCTCAAGCTGACCCTCCAGCTCATTGCAGCCACATGAATGATCTCAGGAAAGACCAGAAAGTGAACTGCCAAGCTGGGTCTAGCCCATATCCTAAGCAAATAAAATGATTACTCTTTTAAATCATCAAGTTTTTGGTGGCTTGATTAACTGGAATAGCTAACTAATACAGTTTTCAATAGATAACTAGTATAGGTTGCAATTGTGGTATGTTTTCAAAATGCATTTCTATAATTGGGCTAGTTTTCCACAACTTCTGGATACGGTTATCTACAAATTAAATTTCAATCTCATTCTTTGTATTGCTCTCATATTCCTTCCAAGGGTCTACTCAACACATTGTAAACGTCGTTATTTGTTTTGACCTTATTTAAATTTTTCAATATACTAAGTGTGAACTTAGTAACTACAAGAGAGTTAATACAGGCCTTAAAATTGCTTATGTAATTCATTGAGCTGCACATTCCTAATATGTACTCTTCTTCATGTATATTTACTTTGTGAAGAGAAAAAAATGCTCATCTAGAGGGTAGCGAGAACAGGAGAATTTAGCACAGTACTTACTAAACCAGTGGTTGGCCACCTTTTAAGGGAGGTGTGTCATGGTTTTAGCAACCAAACTGGTCCTTGACTTTTGCGGACAGAGAGTAAAGAATATGTGACTATTCCATGACCATCAATTCTCCTGACAGTAGGAGCTGTCACAGGAGGTATAAAGGAAATTGTGTAGGTGGTACAAAATGTTACCCCCGCACACTCCTGGCATGCTATCTTTGGCACATACATCATAGAACCCTGGTTACTGCACTAAATCCTCAAATATAAGTGGAATTGTGGGAGATTGTGTGTTGAAAAGTTTACAGGGCAGCATGGTTTTAATTTAATGTCTTTTTTTAAAGAAAATTACATACTACATAACAGTGATGAAAAGGTTTCATGGGGTATGGGGTTTGTTTTGGGAACCCAGCTCTTGATAACTTTTACTTGGAATGCTCTTCCAGGCCTGTCCATGTATAGTAACACAGGCACAGAGAGTAGAATAGTTTATTTTCTTTTAAAGTCAAAGAAGGTCAATGTCTACCCATGTTCAATCTCTACCATGGCATGCATGTTCTAATGACATCTGAGTCTTTTCACAGAGTGTGTGTGCAATAGCATATCATTTGATAAATTAATAAATGTAAGAATGAGTGCATAAATAAAATATAGCTAAACCAAATACTGTATTTTTCTTTGATTTGCTTTCTCTGTAATTTTGTCTCTATCATTCTAGTTTTTAGTGTGGTTTAAGTGAACATTGAGTTAAAAACAGACAATGTTATTTTGAGCCAAACTTTCTGCCAAATAGTAGTAACTGGAATTTAAATAGTATAATTTGCAATGCTCATTTGCATATACTATAATAAACCTTTAACATGTGGTATTATTATGTATAACATGTTATTATCATATTAATATTTCTATAGATGAGGAAACAAATTCAGAGTTAAATGACTTGTCCAAATTTCCACAGCTAGTAAGTGGAAGAAAGGATACTTAAATCCAGGCTTTCTGGTCCCAGGTTGTATGGCTGTTTTTCCTTTATAGTATCTTTGTGAGATGGATCCTCAGTGAGCCATCCAGATCCACCCCTGCCTCTTCCCAGAACTAAACCACTCATTTGCCCAGCTGCTGAGAGTGTTGGTGGCTGACAGCTCCAGTTGAGTCAGCAAGTCCTCTCTGGGACTTGCCTTATGCCAAAAAGAGCACCACCTAGCCCAAGCTCATGCACTTTGAAGGGACATCACTCCCCCTCTAGTTACTTGCTGATGTAAAGGTATAAAAGCCTGTTCACACACCCTAACTCTGGACAACTCTAAAGGACCATGCTAGCCCTAGAGCTCCTCCAATATTATTGGTTGATGCCTTAGGTGCAAGTGCATCATGATTCAACTTCCCTCACTGTTTAATCCAGATGTTGATCCCAAGAGCAGCTGCCAATGAACTAACTGTGTAAATCTCTACCTCAGAGTCTGCTTTCTGGAGAACCCAACACGTGAACTTTCTTTGCAATGTTGTTTTCTTTATTAATGCATTTTATGCTTCCTTAGCCCTGTATTCATTCAGTCAGTCAACAAAAATTGAGTTTCTATGTATCAGTCAAAAATGAATTGTGAGTAACAAACCGCTCTACTTTTTAGCAAAAAATGGATTTAATACAAAGAATGCGGTCCTTCCAAATCTTTGGAATGGCCAGGCACCTATGACTGACTCTCATCTTTGCCACAGTCAAGAAGATGGAGAGTGAGGAAGACTTTTTTAAATTGATGAATGTGGTATCTCAGCACCCTAGCTGCAATTCTGGGATCAGAAAGCAAATGCTAGAACCCCTGGTTCCAGGGCTTTATCATCCCTACTAGATATGCACAGGTAAAATGGATTTCTCATATCATCTCTGCTTCTTTACCCATTTAACAGAGTTACAAATTCAAATAGATGCATGCATATGATTCAAGAACATAAATCACATCTGGAAACTTGCCTGGGAGGTGTTCTATAATAGAAAAGGTTTTTAGAATTCTAGAAGAAAATGTTGGAAAAACTCTTATAGACATTGGCCTAGAGAAAGAATTTATGAAGAAGACCCCAAAGGCAATCACAGCAGCAAAAAAAATAAATAAATGGAAACTCATCAAATTATAAAGCTTCTGCACAGCCAAGGAAAATATCACGAGAGCAAACAGACAATCTACAGAATGGGAGAAAATATTCACATGGTACACATCCGATAAAGGGCTGATAACTAGAATCTACATAGAACTCGGGAAAATCAGCAAGAAAAATCAAACAATCCCATTAAAAAGTGGGCAAAGGATATGAACAGAAACTTTTCAAAAGAAGACAGACTAATGACCAGTAAACATATGAAAATATGTTCAGTATCTATAATAATTAGGGAAATGCAAATGAAAACCATAATGAGATATATCACTTAACTTCACTGAGAATGGCCTTTATCAAAAAGTCCCAAAACAATAAATGCTGGGATGGATGCAGAGATACTGGAACACTCTTACACTGCTGGTGGGACTGAAAATCAGTACAACCCCTGTGGAAAGTAATTTGGAAATATCTCAAAGAGCTAATAATAGAAATACCATTTGATCCAGCCATTCCACTACTAGTCATCTACCCAAAGGAAAAAAAGACATTCTATAATAAAGACAACTTCACTGAATGTTTATGGTAGCACAATTCACAATTGCAAAGATGTGGAAACAACCCAAGTGCCTATCAATACATGAGTGGATTAATAAAATGTGGTATATGTATATCATGTAGTTCTACTCAGCCACAAAAAACAATGGTGATCTAGCACCTCTTGTATTATCCTGGATAGAGCTAGAGCCCATTTCACTAAGTGAAGTATCATGAGAATGGAAAAACAAGCACCACATGTACTCACCATCAGATTGGTATTAACTGATCAACACTTAAGTGCATATACAGTAGTAATATTCAACAGCTGTTGGGCAGATGGGAGTGGGGAGGAGGGGATGGGTATATTCACACCTAATGGGTGTGGTGCGCACCTTTTGGGGGATGGACGTGCTTGAAGCTGGGACTTGGGTGGGGTGAAGGCAATATATGTAACCTAAACATTTGTACCACTGTAATATGCTGAAATAAAAAAGAGAGAAGATTTTTAACCTTTCTGATTTTTGCTGTATAGGAAGTCATCTTGGAAAAAAGTTGAAAAATATAAAGTATGTGACAGGCTATCGTATCTACCACACTTTACAAACCAAAGTCCTTGCTTTCAGCAGCTTACATCTTAGAAAAAATTTAAGACAAAAATAAACAAATAGATATGGCAGACAACTTGATAATACCCTTGGATGATGTTATTAGAAGATCAACAGATATTGCAATTGAAAGATATTTAGGTTGACAACAGTCAACATAACTTGTTTCCTATAGCTATTTATGTAATAGTGCCAATGTCGTACAGTGAATTGAAATATACTATTTGGCAATGGTTATATGAATAGATTCGGGCCCTAAAAGACACTGTGCACATTTAGTTTTGTGCCACTACTTATGAAATAGTTCTACTGGACTTGGCAAAACTGATGCATTGAATTTGGAGAATTTATGCTATGGGAATTAAACTTGACTGGGGTGCTTGACCTAGTTAGTTCACCTTTCTCCAGGTTTTAGATGTGAAAAGTTTAACTTTGAAGATTTATAGGCTATAGATTATTCTATGCAAGAGATCCATATTTTGACCAAACATTCTCCCAGAAAACAAAAAGAAAAGAAAGTAGCTATTTTTGTAGAGTGAACTAGAGCAAATAATACAAACGAGTATAGGGCACTGATCCTTAAACTCTCCTTGATGAAGGACCCCTTTGAGAATGTAGTAAAGGCTATAAACTCACTATATTTAAAAATGCAAAAATGTACACATATGTACATATATACCCATATACCAAATACTTCATAAATATCAGCAGGCTTACAGATCTTTCAACTTCTGGAATCTCCGGAAATCTTTGAGTCTTGCTTAAGAAATTCTAGACTAGAGTGTTGTGTTCTCTTAGAGAGGCTATTGTGACTTTTTACTCCTCAAAAAGTGGAAATGTTACACACATATATTTTTGTACATATATTTGTGTGTATACATACATATATATGTAAATAAAATATATCCTACCAAATATCATACTGGTGAGGAATTGTAGCCTAAGTCAGTTATCTTAAAAATTATTACTGTAATAGTCATCTGTTATAGTTTGGATGTTTGTCCCCTCTAAATCTCACATAGTAAAGATAAATCATTTTAAAATAATTTTCTTTTTATTTTATACTAATAATTTATTATTTTATACTAATAATTTGTTATTATTAGTATAAAAACACTATTGTCCTCCTTTAGTACTTCTACAATATTTTGTGGAATCCTTTTGTCAACCAGTACATCCCAGTTTTCTAGAGTTTAGAAAATTACTCCAATTTGTTTCTGTTTTCCTTTATTATACACTAATAAAATAGAGAGATTACTTAATAGCAACTAAGGACTTATGTTAAGTTGTAGCGTTTTTTTTTAGCCTTCATATCTTCATTTATACAGTTCTTTCAGAATGTGATTTATTTTCCATTCAGTGCTAATTTGTTTTTAATTTTCTTCATTGCCACTAAAATATGGGGTTGTATCTACCAGGTTGCTTGTGATAGACTCAGCCAATATATGGATCAGGGAAGGTCTTGCTCTACATTATGCCTCTACAATATGAACTGAGTAAAAAGGGAAATTTCTTATCCTCTAATTCCAACCCACAAAACGAATGAATGTACTTGTCTTTAGGGACAAATATAACCTTTAACTCATGATAATGAATCTATCATGGGGTCTATGTTCCTAGTGCCACAGTGCTCAGGGCAGCACAGAGAGTGATAATCCCCCACAGGTCCGTTTGTCTGTCATCCTAAATTTGGTAAAAGAGTGTGGTGGGCAAGGGACTAAAATAGAATGGCTGTGTCTAAATGGGCACAGGCATGGAATTGTCTGGGGAGGGGCCTCGAAGACACTGAATAGCCAGAAATCTATTAATGATCAAAGTGACTATAATAAAATTAGTTCAGGACATGGTAACAGTATACAAAGTTAAGCCTATCTCTGCTTCCATCAAGGGAGTGGATTTAGAAAACTTAGTTTATTTTGTTATTATTATTATGGGATAGAGTGCTTGAAATTAAAATACTAGTTCTCCAGTCCAAGGGCAGGGTGCTGGAATGAGGAATAGTACTGTATTTGATAACAGGGCAGGGTGTTTAAGTGGGAGGTAGCACTGGTGGCTTTATAATTTGCTGTTTCATTCTGTGTTTGGCTCCTACAGCAAGCAGCTGGCATGAAAGGGTCCCTCTGCTGTTCTGAACCAGGAAGAGACTAAAACCCACTCAAGCTTCACTACAGATAACATGGACATTTTAAATTTGGTTCATGGCAAGAGAAATGTGTACTTTGGATTTATTTTTTATAATAATGGTGATATGTTGGCTGGATTAATATTTTTTTGGATTTGGGAATTTATTTCTGAAGTAGTTGCCTGAGTGTAAGAAAGGCGATATATACCTATGGGAGGGAATTTTTATCTCATCTGAAAATAACTGCTATCTATGAATGGTGCTTAACAAGAAAATAACTGTCAGCAAATAATAGAAATTGAATAGAGATTATTAAATTTTGTTAGAAGGATTAAACAGTGGTCTTCCCCTGAGCTTCACCTTGATATACTTAGATTGGATTTGTTCCTTGAATTTAAAGCCATTGTTATACAATCATGAAAAAGAGACAAATGTTGTGTGTTCTTTGTCTTTGAAGCAATCTCTGATTTTTAATTTTTCTATTGATGTGTAATGCATAACAAATAAATTTATATATATAAAATCTTAAGTATTCAGCTTGATTATTTTTTATATATTAATCACATCTTTGTAAACACCACCCAGATCAAAATATAGAATATTATCATAAGTGTTCCTTGTGTTCTGTTAGTCAAAATTCTCTACCCACCCTCCACACCCTTCACCCCAAGAAAACAACTATTTTGACTTTTATCACACGGATTGGTTTTGCCTGTTTGGGACAATTATATAAATGCAATCATATAGTATGTATTTTTTGCATATGATTTCTTTCACTCAAAACTATGTTGGTGAGGTTTATGCATGTTGTTGCTTATATTAGTAGTAGATTTCTCATTTTAATTACCATGTAATATTCCATTGGATCAATAGTCTAAAATCATATCCATTTTAATATTGATGGATATCTGGATTGTTTCTAGTTTTTCACTATATCAAATAATGATGCTGTCAACTTTTTGTACGTGTTTTCACTGTACATATGTACATGTTTCCAATTTAGTATAATTGCTGTGCTATAAGTGTTTGTATGTTTTGCTTTAGGAAATACCATTAAACAGCCTTCCAAATAAAATTGTACCAATTGATGCTCTCAGTGGCAATATTTAGCCCCTGGCATTTCTGCCTTGCATATAGTGGTGTGACATTGTGGTTTTCAGTCATATGCACCTGTCGGTTGAAGGTGTTCAGCACTTTTAAATGTGCTTATTAGCCATTTGAATATTCTCTGTGAAACGCCTGCTCAGATGTCTTGTCTATTTTTTTCTACTGGGTTGTCTATCTTTTCTTGATTTGTAAAAATTCTTTATACATTCTGTTTATATCTGATATATGACATAATATATATATCAAATGTTTTTTTCCATTTTGCCTTTTAAACTATCTTTTTGGGGTATTTTGATAAACAGGAGATCTTAATTTGTATGAGGTATAACATCAGTTGTTATTTTTTGGCCAGTGCTTTTTGTATCCTTTTTAAGAAAACATTACTATCTTAGTCATAAAGATACCTATGTATATAATCCTCTACAACCTATATTGTTTTAGAATTCACATTTATGTCTACACTCCATCTGGAATTAGTTTTTGTGTGCTAAGGATATAAGGATCAAGATTCATTAACCTGATGTTTCCCCCCACGGCAATGCAATGTCACCTTTTTTGTAAATCAAGTGACTGTATATATGACTCCACTATGTTCCTGAGAGAAACTTGCTTGTAATTTTCCTTTCTCATAGTAGCCTGTTTAAGTTTGAGAATAAAGGCTACACTAGCCTCACAAGTTAGGCTAAGAATTGTTCTTTTTTCTCCTCCCAGAAAGTGTTTGTGTAGAATTATTATATTTCTTCTTAATTTTTTGAAAAAATTCAAGAGAGAAGCCCTCTTGGCCAGGGTTTTTTTTATTTTTAGTTGAAGGATTTTAACAACATATCCAATTGCTTTTGTAGATATCAGACTAATCTGAATTCTGTTTCTTTTTCTGTTTCTTTGGTATATTTTATTTTTCCCCAGGGAATGTTTTTCTACCCAAATTAAAGAAAACCTGACTTCTTTTTTTTTTGAGACAGAGTCTGGCTTTGTTGCCCAGGCTAGAGTGCCGTGGCATCAGGCTAGCTCACAGCAACCTCAAACTCCTGGGCTTAGGCAATCCTTCTGCCTCAGCCTCCTGAGTAGCTGGGACTACAGGCATGTGCCACCATGCCTGGCCAATTTTTTTCTCTATATATTTTTAGCTGTCCAGATCATTTCTTCCTATTTTTAGTAGAGACGGGGTCTCGCTCTTGTTCAGTCTGGTCTCGAACTCCTGACCTCCAGCGATCCTCCCTCCTCGGCCTCCCAGAGTGCAAGGATTACAGGCATGAGCCACTGAGCCCAGCTGGAAAAACTGACTTAAACCATATTTCATTACACAAAGCAAAAATTTTTTACAAATTTCATCAATTACACCAAATATATTTAATGTTATGTAATATTGATAGGATAATTTAGCAATAAGTCCACTTCTACATGCTACTTTGAACAAATGTCTTTATTTCCCAGTGTGATATTAGATTAATTAAAATAAGAATATATTCTGATAACTATCATTGGTAACCCATGGCTTCCACATTTTAAAAATTGTGAAAGCTATGTAGTTACAACAGTTTCAGTTTTGTTTGCTGTTAGATGTTCTTAAAGCTTTTTTTCCACCATTTCCTGCCATTTCCACCATTTATTTTTATTCTCTTGATCATATTTCTTTTTATGGTTGAAATGATGACTACAGTGAAAGTCTTCTTAACAACTAGAAGTTAAATTATTTATAAAATTTATGGCTTCGCTATCAATATTCCACACAAAATACTGCCTAGAATTTTAGGTTTTATTATACTGGTATTCATTTTTCTCATTTAGATAAGCAAAATGCAAAGATTATAAATTTATCTAGTTATTTCAAGAGAATTAATACAGATTTTAGTCCCTCCAGAAATATCAGCCCAGGTTGTAAAATCCCCTGAGTATTATTTACCTTTCCCTCCTCAGAAATGGGTCCAGAGTAGAGCAAACCACAGATAAACTCAGAGGGTTTCAGTACATGGTGACATGAAGTGAGGAATAGTAAGGGCAACGTTCAGGAACTAGGTCAAGAATATTAGTGAGGGCCCCACCAATTCAAATTTAGGGTAACTTGCATGAAGTCCAGAGGCAAGGACTACACAGGCTGCCTTTATGAGGAGTTTGGTTATACAAGCTCTGGGCCGGCTCCCGTTCTTTGTGGCTATGCAGGCCAGCCATCTCACCTAGTTAACGTGGCCATGTGGACCAAGGAAAGCACTGACAACTGGGTGCTTTTCATTGCTAATCCTGGCCCTGACTCACTCCGTGACCTCTCTTGGTGTGTTTCCTCAGCTGGAAAATGAAGATAATAATAATGACCTATTTAACAAGGGGTGTTGTGTGGATTAACAGTTAATAACATGTTTCACCAGACAAGGCAGCATTGAGCTTGTAAATACTAATAGAAAGTTTCTTCACACTACAAAGTAAATCAGTGCTTCTCTTGAAGAAAACCCAATACACTAGATCATGAACATACAAAGCAGCTGAAATAAGGTGAGTTTTTAACTCTACAGAAGAAACTTCATTTTCTAAAAGGATACTTTACAACATTCCCTTAGATAGTTAGCTTACCATTGTGCGTTTAAAAGCTTTATAAAATTCACTCATACCTATTCCATTATTTTAGTGTTTGGTGTTTAGAATATATTTTTTGATATATTTGAATATGTTTTCTTCCCCCAAATCAACTAAGAATAAATGCCATACAGCTAGTTGCCTGTATATTATCATAAGTCCTCTCTACAGTATATTTGGCACATATATAATAAAATAACACATACACATTTGTTACTTCGGTTGCCTCATCACGAGGGATTCCTGCTCTACTTAGGGAAATTATGTTAAACTTAATGAATTTGAATTTATGCATAGCTTTTCGAGACTCTATAACATATCCCATCAGTTTAGTATTGAACAGCTGCTTACAGGCAAAATAATATGGACTCACCAAATTAATTCCATTTGCTAATACAAATGTACTTGCATTGTTTTTTTTCTACTTTTTTTGTTACTCATAAGATAAAGAAAAGTCACAAATGTAAATGCAAAAGAACTGTGCGTTACTGTATTAAAAAGAAGTCAGAAGATACCAATAATTTCTAACCACCAAAAAGTACTTCTTGAATTCTGGAACTATGGTTCATATGACCAAGGCAAGGTCAAATGCAAAGTTAAAAAAGTATGCTAATAAAGAAATCTGCAAATAGAAATATTGAACCCTATGTTTAGTAAGGATTGTTAAAAATAATTTGAAAAACATGAAAAGGAATGACCAGGCACTGAGTTGAAATTTTGCACAGGCTATGAGCTAAAGTCTTTTTATAGTGCTATTGACAATTGTGTATCTTTTTGTAAATTTACATGTATTTTAATGGAAAGCTGAGAGAATTTATATAATACACATCTTATTTTTTTCTTTACAAACAAACTATACCCAAACTCATTAGTTCACTTATTCTTTATGTTTCCTGAATGATACCAAGAGGATATGTATATAAAAATATGTGACATTTTATATATATATACAAAATCCTTTTCTTTGCATCTGAGGAAAGTGAGACTGAGAGTTTGTTCAACTATTCATCATTTTATTTTTTTAAAAAATATTTATGAACCCTTACAGCCACACAGCAAGTTAAAAATTATACTAAAATTATCTTTGAAAATTCAGTCAACTCCTCCCTTACTCTGCCCTATGCCCTATTGCTTCCTTTTTCTTTTACCATCTAGATTATCTTTGTTCATTCTCCACTCCTGTTGTCTTACTCATAACTCCTTTCTACCATCTGACAGTAAAAAAATGGCTTTATATCAGTAATAAGAAGATAATTGTTTATTTTTTGTTGTCAGTTTATTAAGATGTCCCACCTAGAATTAGATAACAATTTTCTAAAAACAACATAAATTAAGACAAAACACAAAACTATAAAAATCTAGGCTGCACTCACCGTACACAGTGAATTGCCTTTACAAATATAAAAGTCTTAGAATCAGATCTTTGCAGAAAATGTTCTATCATAACATAAATGATATAATGTTGAAATTAATTTCTGCCATGAAGTAATATTTAAACTTTGACTAAAAGTAGTGTTTCACTTTCATTAGACTATAAGAACAATAGAGGAGGGACTTAGTTTTATTCACAAATACCCTGCCTCATTGTGTATATGTTCAACAGTATTTTGGAATGAGTCCATATAAAAATAAGAAGGTGAAGATTATTAAGAGAGGGCCTTTTTTAAGGACGGTCACAGATGTTTCATCACTCTGATCCTGGGCACGGGTAGTTGAAGACAATATCCATCCTACAATTCAAAGTATAGCCCTCTACAAAAAAGAATTACCTCTCCCAGGTTGAGAAACTCTGGTCTAGAGTGAAAGAGATACTAGTACTTTTATTACTTCAACAAATATTTTTAAAAATAATAAATGTCCTTTTATAAGTACAGCATATTTCTAGATAACTTGATAAGGTTGTGGTTTGTATCAATTTTTGTTATAAATACAATTGTATGCTATAGGCATTCCAGATGGTTGCAGTTACAAGGTCGCAAGTAGACATATGTCATATTTTGTTATCTCTAATTGGTGGGCATTTTTGCTTTAGTTTGATGGCCGGCACCACTGAAGTACTTTGGAATTAGGTGGCATATAATCCAGCTCAACGTAATCTCATGATGATCACACCTATCAAAACATCTTCCACACTTACTAGCAATGCAACATTGCAAAACTAATCTCTTTAATATTTAATTACACCCGCAAAGTGGATATAATACCTCATTCATAGAATCCCTGTATTAAATAGAATAACAAAAGTAAAGAGCAAAGTGCATTGACATATAATAAACATCCAAAATATATTAGCCATTATTATTAATACTATCACTATTATTTGCTAATATGTTTCATTTCTGTATTATTGGAATTTTTCCTTTAATTTACCAAGGTTTCATCAGATGGTGATGGTGTTTTATTATGATACACAAAACAATATCTCAGGAAACACAAGAATACACAAGGAATATAACAATCTATCTGATAAAAAGAAAATTATGGCATAAGAATAAACATAAGATTATACTCTACCAGAAAATCATATAAAATTAGATAATTGTCGTGTGTTCTGTAATTTTGTATATGTTGTATACCAGTGATAACATGCCTGCTCCAACATATACTGGGTTTCTAAGGTCTATGTGTCTGCAGTTTATGGAATTTGAGCACTAGATGGCATTCTTGTATTCTTGATTAAATGAACACACTTTCAAATTTTTTTGTTTGTTTTCAAACAAGTGAGGATCAATGTTCAAACTTCTAACTAACTGGATTTCATAGGAACATCGGGCACACTCTAGCATGTCTCCACGCTATAACTCACACAGGTGGAATATCCATGTCCGGTACTCAGGGCATACACAGGTAGCATGGAATTTACCAGTAAAGTTCCCCAATCTCTTTGCACATTGGAAAGCTGCCATAAATCAGTTTTTATTTGACCATACTTCTAAAACTTTAGGTAATACACCTATCTGGAAGTGCTTTCTTTCTGCAAGTAAAGTTCAAGAAGAAGAGCTAGTTCTTTTGTGATTACTTTTTCCTGATAGGCTAATGCCTAAGTTTTTCATATCCTAAGATAACACACACACACACACACACACACACACACACAGGCACACATACATAACACGCAAAGAACACTTACATTAATTAATAATGTGAATTCATTTATTACTATTTCTAAAAAACTATGCAAACTATTTTAAACTATATATGCTCATTAGTACTCACTACTCCTGTTTTATATATGAAGAAACAGGCTCAGAGAGGCTAAGGAATTTGTTTACTATCACACAGCTTTTAAGCAGCACAGTCCCTGATTTGAGCCCAGACAGTCTGGGACACTTAATAGTCAGCATTAAGCAGTATTCCATTGTTTTTTTTTTATCTTGCACTATGCTAGATATTATGACACAACTTTTCTATCTAGTCAGAAACACCTACCATTAAAATACTGACTTTGGTATACACAGAGCTTGTCTGGATACTGATATGATCATGCCAACTGTAAAGTGGCATTTTTGAGACAACTAGGTATGATATTAAGGAATTATTTTAGAGGTGCTATTGACATTATGGTTGTGTCAAAATATATTAATTATTTAGAGCTTCATTATGAAGTATTTATGATAGGTGACATTATGTGTTGTCTGGGACATACTTTAAAATTCTCTGGAAAATAAGATGTGATAGATGAAATAAAATTAGCAAAACACTGAAAATTGTGCATGTTATATAATGGCTACATGAGGGTTCATTGTGTTATCTTTCAAATTTGACATATGTTTGAAAGGTTCATAATGAAAATTTGAAAGGAAATATTTATCAGTTCAAGATACAAAACTGTCTCAAGAAATCACTGTTAAAATATGGATGTGTCCACTCTAAAGAGTTTGTGGCACAGAACTTTACTTTCTACCATGAATTCATCCCATAGAAATGTTACACTGGGTTTGTTAGATTAAAAAGTTACCTTAGGAATTAGAAGTAGATCATTCCAGAACACATCAATTTTGATGAGAACATGAGGGTTTAAAGAAGAAGGAAGTCGATCAGGCAATCCATGGAGAAAAGACAACTGGGTGTAACAGAAAGCAGATATGTCATGAAAATATCAGTCTCGCAGCAGGGCCGAATGGACAAAAAAGAAGTATGGGAAGTGTAGCATTGTATGTTTATTTCACCATGATTTTGTTCATGGCATATGTCTGGTGATTTTGTGTATGGTAAAGAAATGCAACTATTTCTTAAGCTATTGATTACAGACCCAAGCAAAATCTGTATAAAAAATAGCCCCAAAACATGTTATAGTAATGAATTATCAGGTGGATAAGTTTAAAGAAAATTATAATATGGGCATCCTAAGTTAAGAGAATGGAAGAAGATGAGCTACCTATGGATAATATGGCTATATAGGGAAAATAAGACAGTAGTGAATCTTTTATGCGTCAAAATGGTTGACATTTCTAGTTTTTAAAAAGTTTGCTTTAAATAGTTTGTCCTTAAGAAAGTCACGACGTCTATTACTCTAATTCATGCTCACTGATGTCCTTCATGGTTTCAGGCATATGTGTGTTAAATGAATAAATGGATATACAAATTGGAATATAAATGGATATATAAATTGGAATATATGAATTGGAATATAAATGGTGTATACACATATATGCTGCCATAAATACTGACTAATGTTCCTACAGACTAAAAGAAAAACTTGGATTTTATATTTTGTAAACTATTATTAATTTTAAATGCATGATGGGAGAAATTAGTTAGTTCATGGAATTTTTTAACTTGACTCTAAAAAGAGGCCAAGTAGAACCTACTGCTTTCCTTGGATATGTGATTCTCTTTCAAAAAAATTCATTTTTATATTCTTGAGTATATTTTCAAGTTAAGTGGTAGAGATTCCTTCTATTTCAGAAGAAAAACTTGGTGAGACAAGAAACAAATTCAGGCGATTTTTTTTTCTCATTTCGAAACCTTTTCCTGTCTATCCAAACAGAACACAATTAATTAACAAGATCTCATTCCAGTCACAATACATAAGTGTCTCAGGCTTTTTGGAGACATTACACATGAGAGTTTCTACTAATTATAAGCAACATTTATTTCTCTAGTAGTAAGTTACAAAAGCATTATTGGGTCAGTTTTAATGAGCAAGAGAAAGCACTACTTAGCAGAAGGAATAGAATTCCTCCAGAAGTTTTTTCCCCCAAAACTAGTTATTAAAATGGCAATAAGAACAAAATAAAGTAGCCATATTAAAAAATATAAAATAGGATATTATTTTGATCATGTAAGAGTAATTTATAGCATGGTGTGTTACTTTTCCAAGGAGGAATTTATACTTCCCTCTAGAGATGGGCCTCAAAACCCTCCAGTTCTTATCTGTGACCCAAATGGGGGGACCTGTCCCTAAACACAGAATATTTTCATTGAAATGTGTCCTAAAATACTAAATGTTATTCTTTGGGTGACGGTACTGTAAAATATCTCCTCTCTCAAACTCCTTTCACTTTTGCCCATGAATGCTTATGATCACTCATTAACTATGTTGTCTATTTTTTGTTTGTTTGTTTTTTTGCCTTCTGAAAACTTTAAACACATCTAAACAAAACTCAGGCGGTTTTGTCACAGATGCATCGAAAGTTATTGGAGGAAAGTTATTATGATAGGTGACATTATTCTTCAAACATATGCAAAATCTAATCAGGAAATATGTAGTGGTGAAAACTAAGAAAACTTATTCTATTCTGTTTTGTAGTTACAATTTTCCTTGTATCACTTAAAGAATAGTCCAAGAGAATTTTCTCACGTGTCTTGGAGTAAATAACCAATACCCAATGGAATTCATTAAAATATGAAATGTTAATTGAAAGTATTTGGTAACTAATATAACCAACCTTCCAGACTGTTCTAAATGTGAAAAAGTGTTTATAAAAATCTTGTAAAAGTGAGAAATATGGCATTATTCAAATGTGAAGTAAAATGTGAACATGGGAAGGAACAATGAAATTAATCACTGGACCCTCAAAAGGCTTATGAAGTTATTTGTCTTGCTTATTTGCTTTCTTTAAATTTCCATTTGATATTTTAGGATATCTTTAATGTAATATAAATGCTTTAGGAGAGTAAGTAGTATATAGTAAAAGCAAAATTGTCTATATTGTATTTAATTCCAGGGTCTCACAAAATTGACCTTGAATTTAGAAAGACTTGTCTGATTTTAACAAGATTCTTGATTCTCTACATAGCAATTGTAATGAGGTGGAGTGAAGCAAATTATGTTCATTCAGGGAGATTATTATGAAGTATAAACAAGGAAATAAAAAAGATAGCACAGTTTAATAAATCTGATATCCAGACAGCATGACAACAAAAGTAGAGAATTTATATTACTCAGCTGGAAGATCCTGCTTTTGCCCACTACTATAGTTTGGATATTTGACCTTTCAAACCCCATGTTGAAATGTGATCCCCAAGATTGGAGGTGGGGCCTAGTGGGAGGCGTTTGGGTCATGAGGGCGGATTCCTTATGAATAGATCAATGCCCTCCCTGGGAGGGGAGATACTGAGTGAGTTCTCACTCTATTAGTTCCCACAAGAGTTTCCCAGAAAGCTGGTTGTTAAAAAGAGCCTGGCACCGCTCCCTGCTCATGCTTCCTCTCTTGCCATGTGATCTGCACACACCAACTCCCCTTCACCTTCCACCGTAAGTGGAAGCAGCCTGAGTCCACCCCTAGAAGCACATGCTGGAAATCTTTAGTTCCCAAAATTTCTAATATGAGACCATAAAAATGTTTCTGTGACTCAATATTCCTTCCAGATGAGCTACAAAACAAGAACTTTTTATTTCAAGGGAAAGGTTAGACACGTTTGAGTAGTCATAATGATTTATGAAGTTCATGTCCAAATACTTGCTTTATAATATAATCCACATTTAGGATGTCCATTGGATCTTGCCTGGAAAATTACAGGCATTTGCAATGATTTCTTTAGACAATGTTTTCCCAGGTCCATTTCTAAGAAGGTATTTCAGGGCTTCTTATAAATGATGGGATCAAATTGTGTTGTTTTATACCTTTCCAAATATTTTAAATTGGTAAAGAAAACCTATACTAAAATGCACATACTAAATTATATTTCATAAAATATCCAAAGACATTGATATCAAAAAAGTATTCACTTGAACAATCATGTTAACTCACTTTTAATGAGTCCTTAAAATATTTTTTTCTTTTTTCTAAAACATACTTTTAAGAAAACTAGCATCAATTTAAGATGTTGTAGCAATACATGGATCTTTGTCTTTTGTTTTATTTTTATACTCAGGCCTACCTATATTTGTGAGCCTGTACATTAGTATAGTATATGTGCACCACTCTTAGTGAAATGCCAGGCAGGGCTTAGATGCATCTGCTCTGAGCAGATTCTTAATATGGCAATGACCAGGAGGGCAATGAAAAGTAAAATGAAAATATGATAATGCTCTTCCAAAGTGAGATCTTGGCATAAATATTATGATGGAGGCAATTAATGACTATATAGACTTTGAGAAATAGATTCCATTTGCTAAATACCTGTCAAATATAACGGTTTAAAAGCAGTTTCAGGGTTTTTTTTTTTTCCCCTAATTTCTAAACAACTTTAATTTGCCTCTCTAGGGTCTGTAATAATGTTACTACATCACAAGAGCAAATAAGGATCTGCAATAAAATTGAAAAACTGTATTAAAATTTTGAATATTTGACAAAGATGCCCCCTCTTCTCTAAAAAATAACTGAGATGGTTGTAAATGGTATTTCTGAGAATCAATAAAAATTCCATCAGAAATGAAAATTGAAACTGGATGACAAACATGTTCAATGATTTTCTCTATGCCTAACAAACTAAAGAATGTTAGTTAGATATTATGAGAGGTTCAAATTTGATGGCATTTTCTCTTTGCTAAGCTTGCAATCACATCCAGTCTTCTTTTGAGTGGATCCATGTATAGTGCAGGTATTGTAGAGTGTAGTTTAAGAACTAGGACTCTGGAGCCAGATGTCCTGGGTTCTAATCCTGGCTCTGCCTTTTACTAGCTATGTAACCTTGGACAAATGATTTAACCGCAGCTTAATTTCCTCATCTTTGATAAGATATCATAGGGGTCTAATGATGACTAATGAATTAATAATTAATATTAATAAAATATTAACATTTGTGGAACAGGGTCTATATATAGTGGTATACAAATGTTTATAATTTAGGCAAACATAAATGAATATGGAATCTTGAATGGGAACTTAAATTGCAGGTTAAGGTTGAGCACGTTTCTTTGCAGCCACTTATTTTTACAAGTCAGTGTTTGTTCATGTATCTCTAAAAACTAAATCATCTTGAATGTTTGGGCTTTTTTTAAAATGATAGTACTATAAAGTTGTGTCCAACATGTGGGCCAAAGTGTAGTTATTTTACATCTGGGCCAAGTAAACATGCCACTTACTCTTATTTATAGAACATTAAAATTATATTGTGTAAAAAAAGATGGACTTCATAAAATTAATTACATTGGTAAACATCAAAAAATAAGGTCTCTTTAATTTAACTTTTCATTTATCAGGTTATATAGCAGTTTTGTTTTCTTTTTGGAGACAGGGTCTTGCTCTGTCACCCAGGCTAGGGCACAGTAGCATGATCATAGCTCACTGCAGCCTCCAACACCTGGGCTCAAGCAATCTTCCTGCCTCAGCTTGCCATGTAACTGGACTACAGGTACACACGCACCACCATAGTGGACTAATTTTCTCCTTCCTTCCTTTCTTCTTTCCTTCCTTCCTTCCTTCCTTTTCTTCCTTTCTTCCTTCTTTCCTTCCTCTTTTCTTTCTTTCTTTCTTTCTTTCTTTCTTTCTTTCTTTCTTTCTTTCTTTCTTTCTTTCTTTCTTTTTCTTTTCTTTTTTCTTTTCTTTTCTTTCTTTCTCTCTCTTTCCTTCCTTCCTTCCTTCCTTCCTTCCTTCCTTCCTTCCTTCCTTCCTTCCTTCCTTCCTTCCTTCCTTTCTTCCTTCCTTCCTTCCTTCCTTCCTTCCTTCCTTTCCTTCCTCTCTCTCTCTCTCTTTGTTTTCTTTCTTTCTTCCTTCCTTTCATAGAGACAGGGTTTTATAATGTTGCCCAGCCTGGTCTCTGACTCCTGGGCTTAAGCCATCCTCCTACCTTGGCCTCCTTAAGTGCTGGACTTACAGGCACGAGCCACACTGTGCCCAGCCAGGTTATAGCAGTTCTTAACTGCTGAATGTGCTATGCCCAAATGTGCATAAATTGAGGAAAAATTTGCATAATCCTGACACTCAGAACTTGCTCTTACCAAAGGTTTTGACCTTGATCTGTATAACAAAGACCTTAGAAAATTTTCAAGTATCATATATAACTTTTGAAAGTATAGAATTTTAATTTGAGTATTAAAAAATCCTACCTGATTCTCTTGATTCGAACTCTATTTTTAAATTTACTTTTGGGATTCTTTTACTCAGTCATGCTTAAACTTTAAAATAACAGGATGTGCTTGAATATTCAGAAGTACATTATTATCTGTGTTTTTTAAAACAAGTTGGAGTGTTTTTCCCCTCAGAATCTGAGCTGTCAATCACTCAACAGACCTTTTATTTTTTTCCTGTTCTTCTCCGCCAAAGTCCACTACTTCTAGGTTGTTTGGCTCTCCGTTGGCCCTCACAAGCTGAAATCTTACACTGAATAAACCATCGATATTTATTTTATAAAGATTCCTACTTTTATATCGGAAAGATGGATCATGAAGTAGAGGAGTGAGATCGAAACAGCCCTAATTAATACCAAGAGCTCAAACCTCCCTAGGATGCATTTTTCTAAATGGCACACTTCAGTTGGCCTTTAACTAAAAGTTTCCTCATTCAATATTTCTGAACCTCCTTGTCCACTCAAAAATAAAAGTGCTGATCTATGACAGACCCATCAGCAACACTTTAGCTACCATGTGAGTTCTGAATGGACTGTACAAGAAAACATCAGCTGCAACTCTGCGTCTCATTCAGCCCAGAAGTTCGTGTTGCTTTTGTTCTGCAGTTCTCTGGAGCGTGTTATCCTATAAAGCCAAAATATGCAAACAAGCATACTTTAATGGGCTTCAGAAGTTGATTTGGGGTTAGTTTCCCTTACTTCATCATTTCTAAAAGGTACATGTTGAAACACCGTGAAATTGAATGAATGTTTTGCTCAATTTTGGTTAAAAAGAAGTGGTTTACTTTAGGCAAGTGGCCCCAGCTAGATCATAGTTAGAAGCATGTAAAGGGCGTTAATACCAGATTTGCCCAGGAGGTGAAATCGTAGCTCTTCAGTAAGAATGTGTGTGTGTGTGTGTGTGTGTGTGTGTGTGTGTGTGTGTATCTAAATCTGTCTTTGTTTTTGCCAGATGGAAGGTAACTGTTAATTTGCTATTGACTCAAATCATAGTTCAGTTAGGGTACTTATATTTAACCCTCAAGCAAATTATTACTTCAAATTATCTTACGCACCTTATAAACATATTTTTGTAGAGATAACAAGGATCTTGTGTGTAAGGATAGTTTCATAAGAATAGATATCTCTAAATGGAACTAGTGAGCATGAGTCTGTCCTTATAAGCTGGTTAGATAACATAGAGTTTGGAGGTACATCCTTTTCTACTTATTTAATTTTTTGTTTTATTTTTAATTGATACCTACTAAGTTCACAAACTTATGGGGTACAATGTGATGTTTCAATACATGTATACATTGTGTAATGATGAAGACAGAATATTTAGCATATCCGTCACCTCAAACATTTATCATTTCTTTGCGGTGAGTGCATTCAAAATCATCTGTGCTAGATATTTTGAAATATATCATACAATATTATTAATTATAGTGCCCCTATTGTGAAATAGAATACCATAATTTATTCCTCACATCTAATTGTAACATTGTGCCCTTTGACCCATCTCTCCCCATCCTCTACCTCGGTAGTCTCTAATTGCCACTACTCTATTCTCTACGTCTGTGAGATCAACTTTTTAATAAAAATTGCACATATGAATGTGATTCTGTGGTGTTTCTCTTGCTGTGCCTGGCTTGTTACACTTAACATAATGTCCTCCAGTTCCATCCATGTTGTCATAAATGTCAGGATTTTATTCTTTTTTGTAGTTGAATGGTATTTCATTATATACATAAGCCACAATTTCTTTACCCATTCATCCATTGATGGACACTTAGGTTAATCCATATCTTGGCTATTGTGAATAGTGCTGCCATAATCATGGTAGTGCAGGTATTTCTTCAAAATACTGATTTCATTTCCTTTGCATATATACCCAGCAGTGAGATTATTGAATTATATGATAGTTCTATTTTTAATTTTTTGAGGAAACGTTAACTGTTTTTCATAATGGCTGTACTAATTTACATCTTCATCAATGATGTATAAGAGCTTGTTTTTTTTCCATATTCATGCCAGCATTTGTTATTTTTCATCTTTTTAGTAATAGCCATTCTAACTGAGGTAAGGTGATAGCTCATTGTGGTTTTGATTTCCATCTGCCTGATGCATAGTGATAGTGAACATTTTTCATATACCTGTTGGCCATTTGTATGTCTTCTTTTAAGAAATGTCTATTCAGGTCTTTTGTCCATTTGATACATCAACATAAAAATCATGTTTATCTATTCTTCAGAAAACACTCTTACTCACATTTTATGTTCTGTATATATTCTCTTTCCATAAAATGTATTATACTTTATGAATAATATTTATATTTATATTTTAATGGGATAGGCAACTTGCCTAAAATTGCATGAATTGCACGACCTGCTCACTCTGTTGACAGAGTATAATGAGCACACAAGAGTGGGGGAAATTTGGTTCCTACTCTCAATTTTGTTGCAAAATTGTTTGACTGCAAGCAGTTCACATAGCAGATGATCGTTACCACTGGCCTTTGTTCAAGTTCTCTCTCTGAACTGCCCTTTGCATGTTACCAGACATGAAAATCTGGCTCGTCTTTTATCTGTCAGAGCCTATTTCTCCTTTGATACTTTCTGCAACTACTGAGCCAAAGTGATCCCTCCCTTTTCTAGATAGATATAATCATAGCACATAAATATGAAATATCTTATTAATATTAAAATATCTTACAAAAAATAACATGGGCCAACTTAAAGCAGCCATCTCTCCAAAATATCCACAACAGATCATCAGACTCTGCCTGAACACTGGCCTTGACAGGAGGGTCAGTCAGCCAGGAGAAGCCCCATTCTCATCTCGGGAAAACTGGACTATGAGGTTGACCAAATTCTGTACAAAGTTGCTATAGAAGTCAATATACTGCGTAAATGGAAACATGCAAATATTAAGGGCAAACATATTTTCTTTACATTAATAAAACCACTTTATGCTTCCCAGAGAAGTCTACTTCTAGATCTCAAATACACCCCTTATCTGAGAGTGCTGAATATATTAATAGTTGGCTGGTAACCAACAAGGTTATTTGCCCTGTGAGGAGTCATTTTGTTTCCTTCAGAATGGGAGCAATGAAAAAAGCAAGTCATCTACCACACATACATACACACATATAAACATACACATGCATACACACATGTACACATGTGTCCTTAAACCTACTTCCTCATTTTAACTCTGCAAAGCCGAGAGGAAAGATGTGGGAATTTATTTATTTATTTATTTATTTGCTACATAATAGAGGTACATATTTTCAGGGTACATGTGATAATTTAATATATTCATATAATTTCTAAAGATCAAATTAGTGTATATAGAATATCCATCACCTTAAATATTTGTCTTTTCTTTATGCCAGAAACATTGACTATCATCTTCTTCTAGTTACTTTGAAATATATAATAGATTACTGTAAATATAGTCACCCTACTGATCTATCAAACATTAGATCTTATTTCTTCCATTAAACTGCATATGTCTACCCATTAATGAACCTATCTTTGTGCTCCCCACCTCCACCACCCTACCATTTCCAGCCTTCAGTAACCACTAATCTACTCTTTATCTTCATGAGATCCACTTTTTTACTCCCACATATGAGTGAGAATATGTAACATTTGTCTTTCTTATGTCTAGCTTATTTCATTTAACATTATGACCTCCAGTTTCATACATGTTGCTGCAAATGACAGGATTTCATTGTTTTTTATAGCTGAATAATATTGTGTATATATACTACATTTTCTTTGTCCATTCATCCATTAATGGACACCTAGGTTGATTCTATATTTTGGCTATTGTGAATAGTGCCAAAATAAACATGAGAGTGCAGATATCTCTTTGATATATTGATTTTCTTTTTTTTTTTTTGATATATATATACGGTAGTGGAATTGTTGGATCATATGGTAGTTCTATTTTAAGTTTTTTAAGAACTTCCATACAGCTTTCCACAGTATCTGTACTGATTTACGTGCACACTAACAGTGTTGAAGGGTTCCCATTTCTTTGCATACTTGTTGGCATCCGTTATTTGCTTTTTGATAAAATCCATTTTAACAGGAGTGAGATGTTATCTCATTGTGGTATTGATTGGCATTTCTCTGATGATTAGTGATGTTGAGCATTTTTCATATACTGGTTGGCTATTTTCATGTCTTCTTTTAAGAAATGTCTATTTGGATTTTTTACTTATACTTTAGTATAATTATTTGGTGCTTTATTTTGTTTGCTGTTGAGTTGTTTCAGCACCTTGTATCTTCTGGTTATTACTCCCTTATCAGATAAATAGCTTACAAATATTTTCTCCCATTCTGTGGATTGTGTCTTCATTTTGCTGATTATTATGTTTGTTGTGCAGAACCTTTTTAACTTGATGTAATCCCATTTATCTATTTGTACTTTGGTTTCCTATGCTTTTGAGGTCTTACAAAGAAAAACCCTTTGCTCAGACCAAAATCCTGAAGTGTGTCCCCAATGTTTTCCTCTAGTAATTTTATAGTTTCAGGCCTTAGATTTAAGTCTTTAATCCATTGTGAGTTGATTTTTGAATATACTGAGAGATAGAGGTCTAGTTTCATTTTCCTGCATATGGTTATTCAGTTTTCCCAGAACCATTTATTGAAGATACTGTTCTTTCCTCAATGTATTAAATATGTTCTTGGCAACTTTTTTGAAGCTGAATGGGCTGAAAATGTATGGATTTATATCTGGGTTCTCTATTCTATTCCATTGGTCTATATGCCTGCTTTTATGCCAGTATCATACTGAGTTGTTTACTATAGCTATGTGGTATATTTTGAAGTTAGGTTATGTGATGCCTTCAGGTTTGTTCTATTTGCTTAGGATTGTTTTGGCTATTTTAGGTTCTTTTGCAGTTTCATAAAAGTTTTAGGATTGTTTTTTCTATTTCTGTGAAGAATCTCACTGGTATTATGATAGAGATTGTATTGATAATAAGTTGCCTTGAGTAGTATTGTCATTTTAACAGTCTTAATTCTTCTAATCCATGAGCATTGGATATATTCCCATTTTTTGTGTCCTCTTTAATTTCTATAATCATTATTTTACAGTTTTCTTTGTATAGATCTTTTACTTCTTTACTTAAATTTATTCCTAGGCATTTTATATTCTTTGTAGCTATTGTAAATGAGATTACTTTCTTTACTTCTTTTTCAGATTGTTTGCTATTAGAATATGTATATACTACTAATTTTTGAATGTTGATTTTGTATATTTACTGAATTCATTTATCAGTTCTAACAGTTTTTTGGTGTAGTCTTTAGGTTTTTCTAAGTGTAATGTCAAATCATCTTGGAAAAAAGGCTAATTTGACTTCTTCCTTCCAATTTGAATGTCCTTTATTACTTTCTCTTGCCTAATTGCTCTTACTAGGACTTACAATATTATGTTCAATAAAAGTTGTGAGAGTGGGAAGCTTTGTCTTATAGATCTTGGAGGAAGGGCTTCCAATTTTCCCCTGTTCAGTATGATGTTAGCTGTGAATTTTTCATATATGGCCTTCAATTATTTTGAGGTATGATTCTTTCATGCCTAGATTATTGAGGGTTTTTATAATAAAGAATGTTGAATTTTATTGAATGCTTTTTCAGAACCAATTGAAATGATCACCTGGTTTTGAGTTTTGGTCTAGTTAATATGATGTTTCACATTTATTGATTTGTGTATCTTGAAACATCCTTGCATTTGTCGGATGAATCCCATTTGATCATGGAGAATAATTTTTTTAATGTGTTGTTGAATTTGTTTTGCTAATATGTTGTTGAGGATTTTTGCCTCTATGTTTATAAGCAATATTAGCCTGTAGTTTTTGTTTTCTGTTGTGTTTTTGTCTGGTTTTGGTACCAGGGTAATGGTGGCCTCATGAAATAAGTTTGGAAGTATTCCTTCCTTTTCAAATTTTTTGAAGAGTTTGACTAGAATTGGTATTGGTTCTTCTTTAAATATTTGATGCAATTCAGCAGCGAAGCATCAGGTCCTGGACTTTGCTTTGATGGGATACTTTTTATTATGGCTTCTATCTCATAACTCGTTACTGGTTTGTTCAGAATTTCTATTTCTCCATGGCTCAATCTTGGTAAGTTTTATGTGTCCAGCAAATGATTAATTTCTCCAGGTTTTCCAATTTGTTGATGTATAGTTGGTCATTTTATTCTCTGATGATTCTTTGTTTTCTGTGGTCTCATTATGTCTCCTTTTCCATTTCTGATTGTATTTATTTTGATCTCTTTTTTTCTGTCTAGCTATCTAAAGGTGTGTGAATTCTGTTTATCTATTTAAAAAACTAACTTTTTGTTTTGTTGATCTTCTGTATTTTTTAAATCTCAATTTTATTTATTTCTGCTCTTTATAATTTCTTTTCTTCTACTAATTTGGTTTGCTTTGTTCTTGCTTTTCTAATTTCTTCTAGTGCATCATTGTTTGAAATCTTTCTACTTTTTGATGGGGGCATTTATTGCTATAAATTTCCGTCTTAGCACTGCTTTTACAGTGTCCCATAGGTTTGGGTATATTGTATTTCCATTTTTATTTGTTTAAAAAAATCGTAAATTTCCTACTTAATGTCTTCATTGATCTGTTGGTCATTCAGGAGTATATTGTTTAATTTCTATGTGTTTGTGTTAATCTTGTTATGGATTTCTAGTTTTATTCCATTGTGGTAAGAAAAGATACTTGATATAATTTTTACTTTTTCAATGTGTTAAAACTTGTTTTGTGGCCTAACATATGCTCTATTCTGGAAAAATCTTCCATATGTTGATGAAAAGAATGTGTATTCTGCAGAAGTTAAGTAAAATGCTCTTTAAATGTCAGTTAGGATTATTTGGTCTAGTGTGGAGTTTAACTTGGATGTTTCTTTGTTGATTTTCTGTCTGGATGATCTTTCCATTATTGAGAGTATACTATTATTTTATTGCACTCTGTCTCTCTCTTTAAATCTATTTATGTTTGCTGTATATACTTGGGAGCTTTGGTGTTGAATGTGTGTGTGTATATATATATGTATATATGTGTGTATATGTGTATGTGTGTATATTATATATAAAATTATTATATCCTTTTTGCTGAAGTGACTCCTTTATCATTATCTTCACTTTCAGGCTATGTGTGTCTTTACAGGTGAAGTGGGTTTCTTTTTGGTAGTATGTAATTGGGTACTTTTTTTTTTACTTTGATAACTTCTTTATTTTATCTTTAATTGACAAATAATTTTATGTACTTATGCAGAAGTTTTGATATCATTTGCAATATTGATAGTAATATTCACTGGGTGCCAGTCAGGTGGGAGGGGGGTGATGGAGGTAGGTAAACTCACAACTAATGGATGAGGAGCACACTATATGGGGGAAGGGCACACTTGTAGCCCTGGCTTGGGTGAGGCAAAGGCATTATATGTATTTGGGTACTTTTTAAAATCCATTCAGCTACTCTATTTCATTTAATTGAAAAATTGAGCCTATTTACATTCAGTATTATTATTAATAAGTCAAGACTTAACTATTGCCATTTTATTGCTTGTTTTCTTGTTATTTTGTAACTCTTCTTTTTCTTTCTTCCTTTCTTATGATCTCCCTTTTTAGTTAAGTGATTTTCTCTGGTAGTATGTTTTAATTCTTTGTTTCTTATTTTTAGTGAATCTGTTATAGGTTTTTGCATTGGAGTTACCAAGACGTTTGGAAAAATATGAGAGCTGCAACGTAACAAATTATTTTAAATAAATGACAACTTATCTTAGATCACAAAGAAAAGAATAGAGAAAAAGAAAAAAAATAAAAATTCTATAATTTAAATCCCTCCCTCCCACATTTTGAGTTTTAGTTGTCTCAATTTACATATTTTATATTACCTAACCATTAACAGGCTGCTGTCGCTATTATTGTTTTTGATATACTTATCTTCTGGGTTTCATACGAGAATTATGAGTGGATTGCACACCAAAATTACACTATTAGAATATTCTGGGTTTGTCCATGTATTTAATTTGACCAGTGGGTTTTATATCTTCAAATGTTTTCTTTTTACACAATAGTGCTTTTTTCTTTCACATTCAAGAGCTACCATTAGCATTTTTTGTAAGATGGGTCTGGTGGTGAATTCTCTCAGCTTATGTTTGTCTGGAAAGAATTTTACCTCTCCTTCATATTTGAAGCATAGCTTTGCTGGATACAGTATTCTTGTATGACAGATTTTTCTTTTAGCGCTTTGAAAATGCCACCCCATTCCCTCTTGGTCTGTGTGGTTTCCACTGAAAATTCTGTTGCCAAATGAATTGAAGCTTTTTTAAAATATGTTATTTGCTTCTTTTCTCTTGTTGCTTTTAGGATCTTCTCTTTGTCCTTGATTTTTGAAGGTTTAATTATTATATGCTTTGGGGTGGTCTTAGTTGGGTCTAATCTGTTTGGTTTTCTCTGACCTTTCCATACCTTGATATTTATCTTTCAAATTTTATAAAGTTTTCTGTTCACATTTCTTCGAATAAGCTTTCTACCATTTACTCTTGCTCAACTCCCTCTGGAAAACTAACAATTTTTAGATTTAATCTTTTGAGATAATTTTCTTTATCTAGTAGGTGATTTTTGTTCAATTTCATTCTTTTTTTCTCTCTGACTGTATTTTTGAATAGCCTGCTTTTGAGATCACTAATTGTTTCCTTTGCTTGATCCATTCTACTTTTGAGAGTCACTAATAAATTTTTCAGCTCAACAAGTGTATTTTTCAGTACCAAGATTTCTGTTTAATATTTTTTTTATTATTTGAGTCTCTGTTAAATTTCTCTGACAAATTTCTGAATTGCTTTTGTGTGTTTCCTTGCATATTACTGAGTTTCCTTAAAATTACTATTTTGAATTCTTGGTCAGAGAGCTCACATAGCTCCATCTTGTTAGAGTCAGTGACTGGTTACTTGGTTTTTCCATTTGGGGAGGTCATATTTTCTTGTTTGCTGTTGTTTCTTGTGGATGTGTATCTATGTCTTTTCACTGAAAGATTAGTTATTTATTCCAGGATTCTTTGTCTGTCTTGTTCTGTTTTGTATTGAATATATTTGCTTAGAGATTCTTTGCAATTTACTTGTTGATTTGTTTTATTTTTTTATTTCCACTAGATTGCTGACTCCATTTTTGGCACTGGATGGTGTCTTAAGCCCAGGTTATCTTCAGTTCCAGTGAATGATCAGAGTGCCACCCATCCTGAATGATCTTAAAGGAGATATCCCAGTAGTGTGAGAAGGCTGGCTAGGTGCCCAGAGGACCTGTGGAATGTACCTGTACAGCATGATGTTGCTGTACAGCCACTCTGATTTGGCATCTCTGTCTGGGTGTGGTGGCTCATGCCTATAATCCTAGCACTCTGGGAGGTCGAGGTGGGAGGATCACTTGAAGTCAGAAGTTTGAGACCATCCTGAGCAAAGAGCAAGACACCATCTCTACTAAAAATAGAAAAATTAGCCAGGCATCATGACATGTGTCTGTAGTTCCAGCTGCTCGGAAGGCTGAAGCAGGGGGATTGCTTGAGCCCAGGGGTTTGAGATTGCTGTAAGCTAGACTAATGCCATGGCACTCTACTCAAGGCCAACAGAGTAAGAATCTGTCTCAAACAGAAAAGAAAAGAAAAGAAAAGAAAAGAAAAGAAAAGAAAAGAAAAGAAAAGAAAAGAAAAGAAAAGGAAAAAAAATGACTTGGCATCTCCTTTGGCTGAGTTACACAGCAGAGGCAGAGTTTCCAAGGCTGAGGATAATAGTTCTGCCTATCTCCTTTGTCTTTTACTGACCTCAGGGATATTTCTCCCTTTAGGTACTGACTATATTTCCCTTGTGTTGAGGCTGGGACAAGTCTCCTGCACAGAAACCAAGTTGGTAGGGAATCTAATTGCCAACCTGATCTCACTTTTTCAGTGTAGAAATTGTGAGTTGGGGGTGGATTTTCTGTATGCTTGGTGCCAGGCAGATTGAGGGAAGAAACATCATGAGTTTTCCACTTTTCTGTGGGCCCCGGGACTGTTTCCTGCTCATATTTGAGTTCTGCAATATTGCTGGTGATAATCTCAGCACTGTATATTTGTTTTTGGTTTTCTCTGAGGCAAAGTGAAGCCAGCTTGCTTCTACACTGCCATTTTGGAACTGCAAGTCCTCCAGGATGTGGTAGCTAATTTATCTACTCTGCTTTTGTAAAATGTTTATTTAGAAAACCATTTTGTGAGAAAGAAGAAAAATGATGGAAAATAAATCCTAATTGACTATAGTTTCAACAGTGAAGTAGAATGTCTCCAAAATCTTTTAGTAGATAACCAAGCTCACCAAGTCACCTATGTTGTAAAATAATTTATTTTCAGAATCCAACAGAAATACTGGTAAATCCAAATTGCTACTTCCCCCATCCCCTCAGTGCTTGATCAAATAGATGCAAACAGTGGGATAAAACAGAAAGTCTTTACCTAAATAATTGAGAAGAAAACTCATGCAAATACTAGCCAAGAATATGTCAATTTGCACATATATCTATGTGTATACACACACACACACACATCTCCACGCAGGAGCCATTGTGAAAATTTTCTTTCAAATATAATCAGTGATACGTTTTTGTATGACCATGCATTCTGTCCTATTAAAATTCAAACAATATATTTTAAAACTCATGACAAAGAGAATTTTATTCGTCTAATTTTAGCAATTTTAATTAGATTTTGTCTTCTCAAACTTTTATAGAAATGCTTCTGACTCTGCCAATTTGTTCAGATTTTCCAAGAGAAAATCTGTTTTTAATTTTTGTGATTAAGCATTTTTCCCAGGACTTTGAAAAGGGACTGCAATCATACAACAAAATTACTTTGCAAGGAAAAATGAACAGATTGGCAAATTAAATGATTACATAAACCTGTCTCTTTCCACATTCTTTTTTTTGTTTTAACATGTCCTTTATTTCATTTTATTTACCTGGAAATGGTAGACATTTTTGTTCTTTCTTTGATACTATCAGAATATTCTTAATTCCTATCTCATGAAATTGCTGTACTTTGACTTAGAATTACTTAATTTCCAATTACATTAAAAGAGATCATATGTAATAAGTTAGCTTGTTTGGTGTCCTGTTTATAACTGACAACAAACGTTAGAATCATTTCTTTCTTCCCTTAAACACTTACGAAACACTTTGGAAATGTAAAACTTGAAGAAATCACTTAGTGAAAAACAAAGAAAAATATTTAAAAATAGAAAAAAATGTAAAATAAAATTAATTAAACATAATTATTTTAACTATTTGGACCTATAAGCAGCAAAAAGCAGTAAGTAGAAGAGGATAGATAAGAGATATCATGGTTTATATGTATGTGCAAATAAAGGCTATTTGAAAATATGTATGAAAAATTTGAATTGCATATGCAATTTGAAGGATTGAAGGATGTGAAGGACTTGAAAAAGGAAGTGATGTGGTCAAAGCAAGGCAAGATGATTTTGGCAGCAGTGTTTGGCAACATGTTATAGAAACACAAAAATGTGGAGGAGAGATGAGACTACATATACGGAAGTTGGAGAGGCAAGATGAAATCAACCAAATCTGAAATATGCCAATGTAGAAACAGAGACAAGAATGTTATGAAGGAAGAAACTCTGATTTTTTTCAGTTTGGGTCCAAAAGGACAATAAGTGGTTGATTTTAGGATATGGAGTCTAAAAAACAAAACAAACAAAAAAACCATAGGGTTCTATAGAAGAATAAAAAACCAGATGGCAAAATATATAAAAATACCAACATTTAGTAACCTAAAGAAAATACTTATATTAAAGTGAGTAATCTATTTATGTTGTAGAAAATTAAAAAAATTAAACATGAGAAAAATATCACTTCTCATTTATCAATCTAAGATTTTTATTTTTTGGCACATATATTCATATAGTTATTTACACACAAGCATACATTTTATATAATATACATTTTTAGGATATACATTTTAATTATGTATATATCCATGAGATTTTAAGAGATTATTTATAAAAATAGGGTTTTCACTTTTTGGAGCATTCCACACAATATCTTTTGCATCCTTCTATGGAGAGAAACACAATGAATGTTAGACTATTTCCCTATTGGAGAATTAAGTACACCTAACTTTATATAACCTTTCAGATCCTAGATACTTTTTTTTTGGTAAAATACTTTCCAAGGATTAATGTTTTATTAATACAAGTTTGGGAAACATTGTTCTATTTTAATGTCTATATTTTATTTCATTATGTAGGTACAGACTATTAACAAATCCACTAGTATTAGACTTTAAGTTTATTGCATTTTTTTATTTACTTAGCATTAAGTGGAATATCATTGTATGCATAAATTTTAGTACCTATTTTATGGTTTTCTAATGATGCTTTTCTATCCATGAAATTGTTATAGAAAGTATACACAAATAACAAATAACTGTAGGTTTAAATATGCATGTTTATGTCATTCTTCAGAAAATATTTACAAATTTATGTTCCTACCAGCATTGTTTGCATATCTAAAAATTTGATAGCCAATTTTGGGTGATTTTAAAAAATAGAACACTTATCTAAGCTGTATTTATGGGATAGCTACAAACCTTTTTTAAAAAATGTTTTCACTTTAAGTTTTTATTACTTGTTATAATAAATAAAACTTTGGGGAAAATGTCATTACACTGAAAATCAGAGCTGGAAGAGATTTCCCCGTAGCCACACAGTTAGTAAGCAACAGAGATGGTTCTAGAACACAAGTCTCCTTAGTACCTATCTTGTTTTGTAAACCACTAACCTATACTGCTTCTCAAGAGAGAATTTCTCTGTCATGAAGTCAAATCTAGCCAATAACAGGTTAAGTGACAAATTCTAATTGCCACACCATACAGTGTAGTCAAGAAAAATAGGCTATATTTACAATTCTGCCATTCCACAGTTGTACATACTTGGACACTCACTAGTTTAGCAAGAATTTAGTTTCTTTTTGTGAAAAATGAAGTGAGTTCCTTATAGTTCAAACATTCTATAAAAATGACCCCTTAGGTATAAATTTCTTTAAATTATTTATGATTGCCTAATTTCTTTTACTTTTCAATAAGTGATGCAATCATTAATAATTTAATGAAGTGTTTTTATCTTGTTTATTGTGTCTTTTGTCATGCTAGTTTTTTAAGGGAAATATTTATATAGCCAATTTACCAGTCTTGTCTTTTATTGCCTCTGGATTCTAAGTTTTATTTATTTATTTATTTATTTATTTATTTATTTATTTATTTATTTTTTTGAGACAGAGTCTCACTTTGTTGCCTGGGCTAGAGTGAGTGCCGTGGCATCAGCCTAGCTCACAGCAACCTCAAACTCCTGGGCTTAAGCGATCCTCCTGCCTCAGCCTCCCTTGTAGCTGGGACTACAGGCATGAGCCACCATGCCCGGCTAATTTTTTTTGTATATATATTTTTAGTTGGCCAGATAATTTCTTTCTATTTTTTTTGGTAGAGACGGGGTCTCGCTCTTGCTCAGGCTGGTCTCGAACTCCTGACCTCGAGCGATCTACCCGCCTCGGCCTCCCAGAGCTAGGATTACAGGCGTGAGCCACCGCGCCCGGCCCTAAGTTATATTTAGAAAGCCTTTGCCTACACTCAAGTTAATGAAGGATCAATCTATATTTTCTTTTGTACTTGTTAAAAGGAATCAGTGTTGCCTTACTTACACTATGTTTTTTCTCATCTTACCTATTGTTAGATATTTTAGGGATGGAGGAAGAGTTTTTCTATCTTTCTCTCTGAAGGTTCACTGAAGTATTGACAATAGAGAGATTAATAGAAGAAAAAGGCATAGATATTATTAACAAGTATAAGCATGGGAGTGATATATGAGACTCAAAGAAGAGACAGAAGGTTGAGGCTTATAGGCTTATATACCTTCCTCAGAGGGGAGAAAGAGATGGGGGAAAAGTAGATAATTTGAGGGGTTATAAATAATTTTTAGGGGAATTGAATGAACCCAAAGAACAATGGCCTGGGACAAAGTTCCATTGAACTCTGGGAAAAGGTGAGGAGCTGAACTTCACTGTGAACAAATGTCTTCTTATGCAGATAAAGTCCGCCAGCTAATCTCTTACTGTTCCCCTCAGAAGAACACATGAAAAGTCTGGGTGTTCTGGAAGCTTTTAGTCTCTTCTCTTCTCTAGCAGTTAACCCTTCCTGGTTGTTTGATGAAATTCCTAGGAAGAAAGTTTTAAGACAGTTGCATTTCTTCTGGAGGAACTGCCCTTAATGAGATGAGGGAACTTCAGAGAAAGTCCCACCCTGTGCTTTGGGAAGGAAAAAGGATCAGAGAGATGGAGGGAAGGGAGAAGGAAAGTCAGAGAGAGAGAGACCTTGGTTCTAAGGTTTATTTCTGATGTCTTTCAATTTCTTTTAATGCAAAGCACTCAGCATGTCATGGCATCATACTTTGGGGTCTTGGACTCTGCCCCCCAATAATATTTAAGTATACCTTCAATATGTTTCATCTTCTTGTTAGTAATGTTGATATTAATTGGTTTGCTGTTAGGTAATAGTGTGCGGTCTTTTTGAGAGATGTCTCTGCTGTTAAGATTAATAATCCCTAATCATAAAATATCAACATTAGCAAAGTTTAAGAACAGTTTATGAAGCCAAATAGCACCATGCTAAAAAAGTAATGATTTTTTTAACTCAAGCATTCCTCTCCACAAAGGGCCAAATGTCCCTTGTGTATTGACATATGAAATGTGTTTAATACAGTTATGATGATGTAGTGCATAACACCTGACAGCAGCAAGACCTCTGGAGGAACCGAACGTTGACTACAGTGTATCATGCAAGTATCTATATATGTACAAAAGAACTTCTTTTCTTAAAAAAGAAAGTACAAAACATGGTAAGGGATAAATACAAAATATAAAATGCAAAAGAAAACACAAAACAAAAATCAAAAAATAGAACTCTCCCAGAGAACTATAAATGGAAGAGAAAGAAGAGTACCTCTGCTGCACTATTAATAAAGCAGAACTTCTGACCTTAAACATACTTATTGAAATGACTGACCTAAACCCAGGGGGCTCAGTGCTTAATGTAATGGCCAATTGCAATACACAGGCTGCTGCACTGTAAGTCGGTGGTTGAAGTTGTGCATCCCAACTGTAAGTACCAGAACATTTGGCAGTAGCACCCAGAACAGGAAATGCCAACTCTTTTGACAGCAAAGGGTTAAGTCAACTGTGATTTTGTTTTTCCTGTCAAGAGCCAGAGAAATACTTGATATTCTTAATTGTGTTTCTGTAAAAGTTAATAAATCCCATGACAAGAAACCTGACTATATAAATCTATTGGTCTAACTACATATTTGTGATTTTTATAGTAGTCCAGCCCTTTCTTAACTTCATCTCCTTGTGCTCTTTAAGCCAGCCTTGTAAATTTGCCCCAAAAACAACCAAAATGGGTTTTTTTTCCCCCTTTACAATGCTCTTGTTCCTCATTCCTCAAGATGCAATTAAGGAAATCTACATTCTTTACTGGATTCCTGGCCTAAGTTTTTACCCACTGCTGGGAAAGAGGCTATCTGCCTGCAAGGCTGCTTTAAATACCCTTTGGCATGGCCTGAAAAACGCCATGAGTGCAGTTGTGTCTCAATGGCGTGGTGAACTCACTGCACTGACTTAGAGCAGGCACGTTGAGGATAGTGCTAAGACACTTAAAAGTTCCTAGAGTTTAAGTTCACAGTATAATAGAGTTAACAATACTGTCTAGGCTGTTGCAATATATTCTCTTTTCACGTACCTTCACCAAGTCGTATATATCCTCAATAAGGATTAAAACAGTATTGGAGTTTAAAAGACTTTGTATATATTTAAATGAATAACCTTTTATATTCTTTGTTACATGTTTGTATCAGTATTTAGTGGAAAATATTGAGTGTTTTGGGGTTAGAATTTTTCTTTTTGTTCTGTTTCTTTAAAATAGAGTTCTTAATAACAGGGACAGCTCCTGAATTCAAATAAATCATTCTGTATGTTGCAAATTTGAACGGGTTAACTAATTACAGGCTAAAATAATGCCTTTTGTAGTGCTTTTACTTTTTAGAATTCACTACCTAAATTATAGGTAATTGTGGGTCTTGAGCATTTTAACTTTTGTTAAGAAGTCCAGAGAAAAAGTGACCAAATAGAGCAACTGAAATAAATTCATGATGACTTAAATGATGCAAGATTATGTAGATTAAAAGGGTCATAAGTGAAGCTAGCAAAATACCAGGCAATAAATCATTTAAGACCTTGAAAGATGTCTTACTTAATTTGGATTAAGTAAGGAATGTTTGTAGGGTTTTAATTACTTTAGTGACAGATCATTGTTTTCAGATTATGTGGCTCTAATGTGAACAATGGATTAGAAAATGTATAAAGTTTGAAGAAGCAAATGAAGATACTGAAATAGGATGGTAATATGTTCAAAGTAAGTAATATTTGTGAAAGAAGTAGAGAGAGTTAAGAAATATTTGGGAGGTAAAATTAACACAACTTAGCAGTAAATGAATTTGGGTGGGATGGGGTAGTCCAAGATAAAACTCAGGGTTTCTGTTTAGGTGAACTGAAGAAACAGTTATAACAACCATATGAGTGTCAAAAACAATAGGATAAAAACAAGGCAGGAACTGATAAAGATAGGAAGAGACGGTAAGTTCCATTTTTGAAATTTTGAGTTTTAAGTGACTATGGGACCAAAAGTAGAGGCTCATAGAGTAGTTGGATACATGAATGTGATTCCCAGGAGACTTTTCTTGGCTAAAGCTAATAATTTAAAGATCTTGAACATAGAAGAAGATAACTTTTCTTCAGAAAATTATGAAAATACAGTAATCATAGTTACTGAAAGTGACATTGTAGGAGATAAAATGGACAAATATTAAAAGAAAGGCTTATTTCTTAATTATATATACAGATGCATTCGAATGAGTCTATGCATTTTATTAGAAACTTTGGGAATGTTGGGCTTAGGAAGAATGCATCAGTTTGTGGGTAGATGTAGCTTGACGCCAGATTTTTTTGGTCAACCTAGTAGGACAATTATAGATGTGAAGGTCTCTTTTACTGATGACTTTTTTTAAAAGTGGGGCCAATGGGCCACAGTTTTCACTAAACAGAAAGAATTCTTGGCATACTTTCTCTTGAATCCTTATAAAACAATAATAGGCTATAGGAGAAAGAATGAAGCAAACATATCTAAACTCATATAAGATAATTGCTGATGCTTAATGCAGGGATTTGTGGGAAAATACAGCTTCTGACCTATATGCTATTGTGTTTTTAAATGCCAGATCTACTGAATCCTTGTGAACTTTAAAACATAATGCAATAATATATTTGAAGGAGTTAATAAGGGAAGTCAAGAGCAATAAAAGATCACAAGACAAGGAGGTCAGTGTAGCCAAAGAAAATGGTGATAAATTGTAACCAGGTGTCTTTATTTCCTGATTCCTCAAGTACTGCACACTCAGCTTTCTGTGGGAGAAAGGACAGCTTGTGAAATTTCATGTAGCATTTGTCAGCTTCAGCACTGCCTTGGAAGACCTCAGAAGTATTTGCTTAATCTTAACTACTTCAGAGGCAAGTGAGATAAACTATCTGAAAATTACACATGGAGTAAAAGAAAATCTAATGTTCCTTGTAATTTAGGAAATTCATAGTAATACTTCGTGTCCTGATGTTTGCCTGCTAAAACCATTCAGGACAAAGTAGGTTTCATTGTGGTACTGCACATGTGAACAGGTCAGAAGCCAAGCTGTGAAGCATTCCATAATTACATGCAATACACATACTCAATTTCCTATGAATGTGTTTCATGCATTATTTATGCACTCTATGAGTTTCTTCACAAAATCAACTTTAATTGTACATGGCTCACTTTATAGTGTTATAGGTATTTGCATTGGTATTTGTTTTATGTATTATTTCATTACACTATATGAACAGAAAAAGCATTCAGAGAACTTTCACATCAAGCAGAAAGAATTAGGCAAAGCCTGAGACATAGAAAAGAGAAACCATATAAGAAGAGGTAGACAAAGTAGGAGAGCATTTTCTAGAAGGGTAGGCTGAGAAAATAGACTGACCAGGATGAACCAGGAAACAGGACCTAATCACCCAATGCTGTACAAGACAGGATTCCTACCTTCCATCTTTGGTCTGAGGAAATGGATAAAATACTAGAAAAATCTGTTGTATTTAAGATAGGAGGCCAGGTGCGGTGACTCATGAATGTAATCCTAGCACGCAGGGAGGCCAAGGCAGGAGGATCACTTGAGCTCAGGAGTTCGAGACCAGTGTGAGCAAGAGTGAGACCCCATCTCTACTAAAAATGGAAAAATTAGCTGGGCATGGTGGCGTGCACCTGTACTCCCAGCTACTCGGGAGGCTGAGGCAGAAGGATTGCTTGAGCCCAGGAGTTTGCAGTTGCTTTGAGCTAGGCTAATGCCATGGGATTCCAGCCTGGGCAACAGAGTAAGACTTTGTCTCAAGGAAAAAAAAATCAAGATATGAGTGCAGAAGAGGAAAGGAGGTGTACCTTTCCATGAGAGCATTTTCATGGAGCTATTCATTAAAATATTGATGCACAAAGTTACTTTCATCCAGGCATTTCAGTCTTCATACATGGAGCATCAGGAAATATTCTAGGCATTCTGGCCAATGGATTAATAACAACTGATATCTTGAAAGCCACAGATCTTTTGGAAGGGGGTATGTAGCATTTTGGTGTCTGACTTTTCAATGCTAATAGATAATTTGAGTCAGCAGCAAACAAAGAATTCATTAAAAATGCTTAAATGTAATTTCTTTGAATACAAATTGTGTATATGTATCCCTTTTATTGCTTTTTATTGAGATACTAGACAAGAAAAGTAGAATAAACCACTTTTCAAAGTTAGGTCCTTTTATTGCAAGAGATCCATTTTTTTTTTCAAAAATAATTGTGAATTTAAGGTGGGGAAAGCAAGTCACTCTGTCATAATCTGATTATTTTCTATAAATTAAAGGAAAAAGGAAAGAAAATGGAGTCGATTTTATGATCTAAGAAATTGGAAAAATAACAATCTATTATGAAATGGAGGAGTTTGGGATATATAAAGGCATTGCTTGTTAGAGACAGCAAAAATATGCTCCTGAATGATGATAAATAAATAGATACATCAATATTATGGCTATAGAGGATAGTAGGAATAATTAATTGAAAAAGCACCCTGCAACTGGCTATCTAATAACATTCTGGAATTAGAAAGTTTATACCCTACTGATACAAAAGCAGAAAATATTCAAGTTATTCAACATGAATAATCAAAACAAACAGCCTGATACCATAACTTGGAAGCAACCAAGATGTCCTTCAGTAGGTGAATGGATTAAGAAACTGGTACATCCAGACAATGGAATATTATTCAACTCTGAGAAGAAGTGAGCTATGGAGGGAGGGAGACAAGATGGCTGACTAGAGACATCAGTTGCCAAATCGTCTCATAAAAAAGAAAAGGTTTTAGTTAAAAAAAAAAAAAAAAATACCTCAGGTATAACTCTCAGGGAAAAGTGCCAGAACCTACTGGAGATTCCACAGGAAGAAGTTAGGAGCAAACAAGAAGGAGCAAGATCTCACTGGAAATCAACCCCTGAGAGGCTTGGAGTCCAGCGGAAAGGCTTCTGCTGGCATCTTGGAGGCTACAGACGCAGCACCCAGTGATCCACTGTGTTGTTGAGTGAGGCCATCTATGCCTGAGCCCCAGTCCCAGCCCTGGCCCTGGCCCTGAGCAGGAGCTGCCTTGGCTCGTTCATGCTGCAGGTTCCGGGACACACCACTGCTGCAGGGCAGGAAGTCAACAACAAGCAAGTTGCAAGTGCACCTCTCCACCCAAGGAAAGTTTCTGCTGGCCACTGGTGGGAGTAGGTGTGGGTTCTGGCTGCCACCACTGGAAGAGTTTATCCTGAAGCCACCATCATAAGGAAATATCAGGAGGGGAAAAAACGGCAGATTAGAGGCAGCCCACATACGCACAGCTCCCAAAGAAAGAAGAGCACATAGGAAACAGGTGCCCACGTATGGACAGCTATTCTCAGAAGGAACATTGAGAAACCAGAGAGAGAAGCAGCACAGAACTCTCAGTGTGGAGGTGGGAGGAAGGTCACGGAGTGACACATTTGATAATATCAAAGCAAGCACTAGGAAGATTAGCAGGATGAAGCGCTGAGGCACCGTGCTCCTCCTCCAGGCACTGTGGCCGATTTGTGAGAGGGCTCTCTCCACTGCCACAGACTCGGGCCCTTTCTAGAGTCTGTGCAGAGTTATTGCACCAGACAACAGGTGTGGTGAGGACTGGGCAACAGCAAAACCCATACTGAGCTCTTGGGTACACAGTGCCAGGTCAGCACAGGACTTGGCTTGCAGCTGCAGCATTCACATTGTCCCCACTGGGCTGGGAGGGACTAGGCCAATGGGAGGCTCCTCTAAGCTGTACCCAGTGCCTGGAAGCCAAGAGCCCCTTCCCCCAACAGCACAAGGAGATTTGAGTACATGGGCTCCCACCTGGGAGGCTTTGGGCGACTATTTCAGTGGGTCCTGGGGGACGCTGGGAGAACTCCATGGTCTCTGGGCCTGCTGGCACCAACCTCTGCCCACGTGACTTGGCATCCACTCCTTCTGAGGAACAGCCTGCCACCTGCTTGGCCTCGACTCTGCCCTCCAGGTCCCAACTGCCTGCTGCCTGCTCAGTCCTGACCCTGAACTCCAAGTCGGAGCAGCCCTGCCACCCCCATAGCCCTGGTCCTGGCTCTGAGGCCCTGCTCAGAAGCCCTGCTTCTGGCTCCCCCCAGTGTTGGCTCTCAGGCCCACACACTGCAGCCTCATCCACCTCTGTGTCTTCAGAACTTTTGCCAGGCCCAGGATACATCCCGAGATTCTAGCACTGCACATGGGCTCCAAGATCCCACTGCAGATCCTCCACCACTGCTGCAGGAACTGCTCCAAAGTCAAACACCCTACCAGAGATCCCTCAGCCTTGAGCTACCAGTACACTGGGATCCAGTTTGAACAAACACCCACAGCCCAGAAACTCACTACCCTTGCCTGGATAGCCTCACCCAGCTGCCACTGTTACCTCTGTGGGGAGATCCCAGGCATAACAATCCCCACAATACCAGCCTCAGTGAAGAGGATCTTGCCCAGCTTCCAACTCAAACATCCTACAACTATCTGGTGAACAGCCCAATACCCAGCACAAACAGCATCTAGCACAGGCTTGAACAGAGGCAGTAGCAGGTGACCAGATCAAACCAGAACAGCTGAATTACAGGCTTCTAGTGCACACACCCCTCCCCTGCCATGTCAACATTCCAGGGTAGGGGAAAAAAGCATCATTCAGGGACCTCTCCTTCTTCTAATTAAGCAGGAGAGTTCCCAGGAAAGAACAGGTGCCCTGCAAACCTATTAGCCCTGAGTTGAGAAAAGAGGTTTCAGATAAGCAGAAACTAGCAAAAGAACTCTGGCAACATGAAAAATCAAAGCAGATTGACATCCTCAAGGGACCATAATGAAGACACAGTAGTGAACCCAAACTATAAGAAATTGTCAAAATGGCAGAAATGGAATTCAGAATATGGATGGCAAATAAGATGAGTGGAATTGAATAGAAAGTTGAAAACCAACAAAAGGAAACCATTTCAGAAAATTAATGAAAAAGTCACTAAAGAGCTAGACAACATAAGGAAAGATATAATAGGACTCAAAGAAATGAAAGAGTCATTTGGGGAATTTTAAAACACTGCAGAAAGCATCAGCAACAGACTAAACCAAGGAGAAGAAAGAATTTAGAGCTTGAAGACAAGACTCTTGAGTTAAACCAATCATTTAAGGAGGCAGAGAATTAAAAAATGGATATAACAATCACTCAGAGAGATATAGGACTATGCAAAATGAATTAACTTATGAATTATAGGTATCCCTGAGGGAGAAGAGGAAAGAGCTAAAAACATAGAAAATATATTTGAGGGAATTATTAAGGAGAACTTCCCCAGTATCACCAGAGATACAGACATCCAGATACAAGATGGTCATTGAACTAAGGGAAGATTCATAGTAAATACGATATCACCAAGACACAGAGTAATTAACCCGGCCAAAGTCTAAATGAAGGAGAAAATTCTACAAGCAGCTAGACGTAAGCAACAACTAACCTACAAAGGAAAACCCGTCAGGCTAACTACAGACTTCTCAGTAGAAAGCCTGCAAGCCCCATCCTCAATCCTCTTAAACAGAACAACTGTGAGCCTAGAATTTTGTATCCTGAAAAACTAAATTTAACAATTGATGGAGAAATTCATTCTTTTCCAGAGAAGCAAACACTGAGGGAATTTGTCATGACCAGACTTGCCCTGCAGAAAATACCCAGAACTACATTATACATGAATCAGCACGATAGGTACCCACCAGTGCAAAATCACCCAAAAAAGCTAAAGCTCACAACTCTTTTAAAACAATAGCACAAGAAGGGAAACAAAGCAATTAGGTTCTACCCAACATGATGAACAGAATAGCATCCCACATATCAATTCAGTCTCTAAATGTCAGTATTTGAATGTGCCACCCAAAAGACATAGGCTGGCTGAATGGATGAAAAAACATAACTCAACTATCTGTTGTCTACTGGAAACACATCTAAACCACAGGGAAATACACAGACTCAATGGGTAAGGATGGAAAAAAATATTCCATGCAAATGGAAACCAAAAGAGAGCAGGTGCAGCCATTCTCATATGAGATAAAATTGACTTTAAATTGACAATAGTAAAGAAAGAGAAAGATGGTCATTATATAATGGTAAAGGTAACAATTCAAGAAGAAGATATAATAACATTTCTAAATATTAATGTACCTATCACAGGAGTACTCAGATTCATAAAGCAACCCTACCAGATCTAAGCAAAGAGATGAACAGCAGCACTGTAATTGCCAGAGACTTCACCACCGCACTAACAGAACTGGACAGATCATCCATGCATAAAATAAAGAAATACTAGACTTCAATGGTACTCTAGAACAAATAGGCCTAACAGACATTTAAAGAACATTTTACTCCAAAACTACTGAATATACATTCTTCTCAGCAGCACGTGGAGCATTCTCAAAGATTGATCATATTTTAGGCCACAAAACATGGCTCAACAAATTAAAAAAAAATAGAAATCATATCATGTATCTTCTCAGACCACAGTGCAATAAAACTAGAAATCAAATCCAAGAAAAACACTCAACTGTACACAAAATCATGAAAATTAAACAACCTGGTGCTGAAAGATTATTGGGTCAATAATGAAATTAAGATGTAAATCTAAAGAGTCATTGAACTGAATGACAAAGGACATAAGCTATCAAAATCTATGGGATTCAGCAAAAGCAATCCTAAGGAAAATTTATAGCCTTAAATACCTACATCAAAAGGACAGAAGATCACAAATTAACAATCTGATGATATGTCTCAAGAAACTAGAATATGAAGAGTAAACCAAACCCAAAGCCAGCAGAAGAAAATAACTAAGGTCAAACAGAACTAAATGAAATGAAAATAAACAAACAAACAAAACAATACAAAGGATCAATGAAACAAAAAGTTGGTTCTTTGAAAAGATAAATAAATTAGTGGACCTCTTGCTAGATTAACTATGAATACAATAGAAAGGACCAAAATAAGCTCAATCAGAAAAGAAAAAGGAGATATTGCAACTGATACCCAAGAAATACAAAATATCATCTGTGAATACTATGAAAATCTCTATGCATATAAACTTGAAAATTTAGAGAAAATGGACAAATTCCTGGAAAGACACAAGCTCTGTGAATAGACCAATAACGAGCAATGAGATTGAAGTAGTGATAAAAAATCTTCCAACAGAAACAAGCCCTGGGCTAGGTGGATTCACAGCCAGATTTTACCAGACCTACACATAAGAGCTCGTGCCCATACTGGAGAAATTATTCCATAACATTGAGAAGAAGGGAATACTCCCCACCTCATTCTATGAAGCCAGTATCACCTTGATGCCAAGGCCAGGAAAGGACACAACACAAAAAGAAAACTACAGACTAATATCCCTTATGAACATAGATGCAAAAATCCTCAATAAAGTACTAGTAAACCAAATTCAACAACACATAAAAAAAAAAAAAATTCCACATGACCAAGTGGGCTTTATCCCAGTGATGCAAGAATGGTTCACCATACATAAATAAATATATGTGATTCATCACATAAACAGATGCAAAAACAAAGGCCATATATATGCAGAAAAAGAATTTAACAAAATCCAGCACCCTTTCACGATAAAAACCCTCAAGAAACTAGGCATAGAAGGGATATATCTTAAGATAATAAAAGCCACATATGACAAACCCACAGCCAACACCATGCTGAATGGGAAAAAATTGAAAGCATTCCCACTAAGAACTAGAACAAGACAAGGATGCCTGCTGCTACCATTTCTATTCAACATAGTGCTGGAAGTCCTAGCCAGAGCAGTTAGAAAAGAGAAAGAAATAAAGGGTATCCGCATTGGGAAAGTGGAGGTCAAACTATTGCTTTTTGCTGACAAGATGATCTTATAACTAGAAAACCCCAAAGACTCCATCAAGAGACCCCTGGAATTGATAAATAAATTCAGCAAAGGCTCAGGTTACAAAATCAATGTACACAAATCAGTAGCATTCCTGTACATCAATAACAGTCAAGCTGAAAGTCAAATAAAAAACTTAATACCTTTCACAGTAGCTAAAAAGAAAACAAAATACCTAGGGGGTATACTTAACCAAGAAGGGGAAAGTTCTCTACAAAGAGAACTACAAAACACTGAGGAAAGAAATTGCAGATGATACAAACAAATGGAAAAACATGTCATGCTCATAGATCAGCAGAATCAACATCGTTAAAATGTCCATACTTCCCAAAGTTATTTACAGACTCAGTGCAATCCCCATCAAAATACCAACGTCATATTTCACAGATTTAGATAAAATAATTCTACACTGTGTGTAGAGCCAGAAAAGGGCCCAAATAGCCAAAGTAATCTTAAGCAAAAAATAAATCTGGAAGCATCACATTACCAAACTTCAAACAATACTACAGGGCTATAGCAACAAAAACAGTATGGTATTGGAACAAAAATAGAGCTCATTGGAATAAACAGAGAATCCAAATATAGAACCATCCACATGCAGCCAACTGATCTTTGACAAAGCAGATAATAATATACAGTGGGGAAAAGAAACCCTATTCAATAAATAGTGCTGGGGAAATTGGATAACCACATGCAGAAGAATGAAACAGGATCCATATCTCTTACCACTCAAAAAAATTAATTCCATTTGTATAAAAGACTTAAATGTAAAGCATAACACCGTAAGAATTCTAGAAGTCAATGTTGGAAAACCTCTTGTAGATATCAGCCAATTCAAAGAATATATGACTAAGACCCCAATGGCAATCACAGCAATGAAAAAAATAAATAGATGGGACTTAATGAAATTAAAAAGCTTCTGCATATCTAAGGAAATAATCAACAGAGCAAATAGACAATGTACAGAATGGGAGAAAATATTCACAAGCTATACATCCAGTAAAGGGCTGATAGCCAGAATCAACATAGAACTCAAGCAAAACAGCAAGGAAAAACCAAACAACCCCATTAAAAAGTGGGGAAAAGACATGAACAGAAGCTTTTCAAAATAAGGTATACAAATGACCAATAAACATATGAAAAAATGCTCAATTTCATTAATCATCAGGGAAATGCAAGTTAAAACCACAAGAGATATCACCTCACCCCAGTTAGAATAGCTTTTATTCTATTTTAAGCCCAAAAACTATAGATGCTGATGTGGATGCAGAGAGAAAGAAATGTTTATATACTGTTGGTGGGACTGCAAATTAGTACAACCTCTATGGAAAACAGTATGGAGAGTACTCAAAGAACTAAAAGTAAACCTATCATTTGATCTAGCAATCCCACAACTGGATATTTACCCAAAGGAAAAAAAGTCACTTCATTGAAAAGACACTGTACTCAAATGTTTATTACAGCACAATACACAAATGCAAAGATGTGGAATCAACCCAAGTGCCCATCAATTCATGAGTGGATTAACAAAATGTGGTGTATGCATACTATGGAATACTACTCAGCCATAAAAAAGAATGAATTAATTCCTTTTGCAACAATTTAGATAGAACTGGAGTCCATTATCCTAAGTGAAGTATCTAAGGAATGGAAAAACAAACACCACATATATTTGCTATTAAATTGGAACTAACTGATAAGCACACATGTCCACAGAGGGAAGTAAAACTTAGTGGAAATCAAGAATGGGGGAGGGAAGATGAGAGGATGGGCAAAAACCTACCTAACAGGTACAATTAACACTATCTTGGTGATGGGTACACTTATAACCCTGACTTGAGCATAACAAAATTGATACATGTAACCAAAAACATTTCTACCCCCATAATATTTTGAAATAATAAAATAATTAAATAAATAATTTAAAAAAGAAATGAGCTATCAAGCCATGGCAGCACATGGATAAAACTTTAATGCATATTATTAAGTTAAAAAAATTAAACTAAAAAGGCCATGTGATGTATGATTCTAAATATTGTATATGACATTCTAGAAAATGCAAAAGTATGAAAAGGATCAGTGGTTGCTAGGAATTGCGGGTGTGAATAGGTAGAGCACAGAGAATTTTTAGAGGAATGCAACTATTCTGTATGATACTTAAATGAATACATGTCATTATCACGTGTTGAAACCCGTAGAATATACAACACCAAGAGTCAACCTTAATGTGAACTAGGGACTTTGGGTCATAATGATGAGTCAGTGTGGATTCTCAATTGTAACAGATGGACCACTCTAGTATGGCAAACTGACAGTGAGTATGACTGTGCATGTGTGGGATCAGGAGTATAGGGGAACTCTCTGTTCTTTCTACTCAATTTTCCTGTGAATCTAAACCTGCTCTAAAATATTCTATTAAAAATAGGAAAAGAAAAGAAATAAACTGAAACTCAACCTTTGGAAAAGCACCTCATTTTAAGAAGATATCCAGACTAAAAACCCTTGGCATAGTCTGAAGCTTAATGACATGCAAATTGTCTGTTTGAATAAAAGAGGAATTATTACCTAGATTTCTGGGTATCCTCTGATTAGGATATAGAATATTTTATAAGAACATTTCTAAAAATATATCGTTAAAGACAAAAATACCAGGAGTGTTAATTTTTTGATGAGCCCTATCTCAAGAATAAAAAGTATAAACCAGATGAAATTATGTAGGAGCTTCAAGTTTCAATTTTACAAAGGAAAATTAATCATTTTCCAGGAATCAATAATTAGAAAATTTTTAAGTTTGGTAACTTATTTGTACTTAATTTGTGAAGTATCTTTTTTTTCCTTACAGTGTGTTAGCAGTAAAATCCATTGGATTGTGTGTTTTCACTGGCAATAAAAAAGAGAAATAATGGGCAAGACAACATCCTTATTTCACCTCAAATTTAGGGGAAGAGAAATCCCCATAGGGTAGCGTGGTTTGTTGCTATGACTAATGTAGAAATAAAGATTGGTCCCTTTGGCAAAGTGACTAAAGAAAAAAAGGGTGGTGATGGTGGCTGTGGTATGGGTTGAAGATAGTCCCTGGGCCAGTGAATGTAAAAGGACTTTGTGCATCTGCATTATCAATAGTGCAATTTCCACATTTAGAAGAAAAGAAAATGATGCTTGTTTTTCTTGATGAGGATAGTTGAAAAAAAAAGAGACGAAAAACCAAGAACAAATGTTAAAATAGAAGGTTGCTTATTATTTAGATAAGAATTATTTCCAATAATGACTATAATTTGTCACTGGTAAGGTGAAATGTAGAATAAAACCTGTCACTACTTTTTCTTCAGGCACATGGCAAAATAGAATATATTGGCACTAAACTATATCTCATTAACTTCTTTGCCTCAGTTACTGACACAGCAAGTTGTTTTTATCTTGAAACTGTGCTAAAATATACTTGGCTTTGCCAAGTATCTAAAATGGCTCACTGTTTTCTTGCCAGAAAGCAGAAACTAGCAATTTTTAAAATGGGGTAATAATTTATGCTCTAATGACCTACACCTCATTTGGAGTGATATAGTGCTGTTTCATTTACATGTTTTAATGTATTCAAACTTAATTTATTGCTAGTAAAAATTACTCAGTTGACATTCTTAAGACTGGACTTCTTTGTAACTATATAACAGGTATAGCAGGAGTATAATTTGGTAATATAAAATTCTCTCCTTGATTGGACAGCACATGTACTTTGTGTTTTATGAAACGGAAATCTTCAATTTCAGGAATGGGCATTATTTTTTTTTTTTTTAAGTTTTCCTCTACTGTCTATACTACATTAATGACAATGCAAATTTTATTCTAGTTATCATAATGAACATATTTCATTATTGAAGAAGAATAATAGTAAATAACAAAATAATTTACTTGCTCATTGCACATAATTCAGTCCAAATAAGATGGACTAAGGGATGTGGGCCAAACAAAAATAAAAACTTAAAAGATAAGAAACTTCCAAGTAGTTGAAAACAATGATGACTGTCTATATCTGTGTTTTTCAATATGTCCTCCCCAAACAAAAGCTATAAGAAAAAGGACAACATAAAATAATAATAATAGAAAAAATATATATAAAAACATGACTTTAATCATAACTTGAAGACAAAAAATGACCAAAGTTTGAAATAGCTATCAGTAAAAAAAGAAAATGTCAAATCTTAGGGAACAATTTCTCATATGATTGCACCACTGCAAGCCTTTGTGGTAAGGAAAGAAATGATAAGAAAGTCTTTAGGAAAAAGTAAAGATAAAGGGATACTTTGGGGCAATTGAGTAACAAAGAAGAAAAATAGGAAGGGGCACATTTAGAGTGTTACCAGACAAAAGAGAACCAAACATCAGAGATGAAAAACCTTTCCCCAATCATCAAAAAAGAAATAATAAAATTCTCTATAGGGTTTTACCTATTCTAAAGAATTTTGTTTTATTTTGATCTATTGACAAAAGAGGGTGCCATTGAATTAGAAATTCTATAAAACACCCAAAATATACAACAATGAACTAAAGAAAATTCAGTAAATCTATACAGAATTATTACAAAAATAAGAAAACAAACTTTAACCAATAAAACTCTCCATCCATCCAAATAATAAAGAAAAACATGCAGCACAAGAAAAATGTAATATGGCACTTAAATCTGAGTTAAATATACATAGACAAGCATTTAGGGATATAAAAACAAAGTGAATTATAAATTTATAAACTCAGAGCAGAGAAAAACAAAAACAAGAGAGAGAGAAATAAAAGAAGGTAGATTGAATTCAATAAATAAATGGAAAACACTGAAAAAAAATCTCAAAAGTAAAACAAATACATCACGCCCCAGAGAACAAAATTAAATAAAATTAGAAATCTGCCAAGAGAGATTTTAGATGATCTTACCACACACAAAAAAGATTAACTATGTGAGCTGATGGATATGTTAATTTGCTTGGCTATAGTAACTATTTCACACATATCAAAGTATCATGTTGTATACCTTAAAAATGTATAATTTTTTAAAAACTTCATAATAATAACTTAGGACAGGCAAGATAACAACTTAGAATATAAACATTAAAGAAATGAAAAGGGCCATAGAGAGTATGCTGGAAATATTAAATAGAAGACAAGCAAAGAAGGAATAATATTTGCATAATTGGAGTCCCTAAAGACTAAAATAACACATTGGTACAAAATTAATATTTACAATTGTATTTGAAGAAAATGTTCCAGAATTAGAATACTTGAATTTACACATTGAAAGAGCCCACTAGAAACCTCAGGAAAATTATCTGTAATGACCAACCCTGAGAAATATGCTAGTAAAATTATTAAATTTTAAAGGTAAAGAAAAAAACTCAAGAATGCCATGAATAAGATCAAATAAATTATGAGGAAAAAAAGACAATTATATTGGCAGCAGAATTTTCAAAATCATTATTGAAAGCCTTTCTTTCCTTTTCTGGCTGAGTATTCTGTTTGTTTTGGTACATTTGCAGAAATTTAGGGGAGACAAGATAGACTTAGTGACCAATGATTGTGCACTATGAAATTGACTGAAGGGCTAAAATTTTTGATGAAAGTAAACATAATAGAAGTGTAATTAATGACAATATGGGGCAGTTCTTCTTTAGAAAGGGCAAAGCACTAATGTTCATCCAAAGGACCTAAAATTTTTAATCAGCAAAGTTTGACTTTCTCTGTTTCCATTTCTCCCTAGCCCTCTGATAAGTCCATGGCTGCTAACTTGCAGTAATTTTCTCCAGATCTCTTATACCTCATTGTGTCAATTCTCAAACATTTCTCTATTATGTCATATGTCGGACCATGTAGCTGAGAATTCAGTCCCTGGTAATTACAATGAAATAATAAAAATAATTCCTAATGTTACAAAAGAAAGAATGTTACAGTTATTTGATCTCCATTTTATGTAACTTAAGCAATTATATAGTGATCTCTTAATTAAATTTTCCTTTTATAGTTATTGTTACGTAAATCGCAGGCATCTCTAAATCTGTGAATAGGAGATCAGGAATGGTGAAGAAATTTGCTTTATCGGCTGGAAGAAAAATGTTTCACTAAGGTGTGGAGGGTTGTTTTTGAAATTTCTCAAGACACTTCCATCAGGAAAAGTACAATTATTTTTATTATTTGAAGGTAGATTTTCCAGGGGGGAAAACAGATATAGATTCTCACCTGCTATAACCAGTATTATATTTTATTATTTGAATGTTCTTTTAGATATTGGCCCCTGTTTTTTAACATCTTTTATTAATATAAATTAAATTATTTTTCTTAAGAAACTTTTTTTTAATTTCTATTTAAGAAACTTTTTTGTCAGTACATTGAGTATAACGGTTATTAAAAGAAATGTGTCAAACACGTTATATACATAAAATTTCAAGTTTTCTACAAATAAAGGATATAACTTTAAATATTCTTTCTTTTCCCCTCCCTCCCTCCCTCCCTCCCTCCCTTCCTTCCTTCCTTTCCTCCTTCCTTTATTTTTTTCCTTGTCGTTCTTCTTGCTTCTTTTCCTCTCTGCTTTTTTCTCTCCTTGAATAAATCAGTCCAAGGAGTACTGTGTAAAGCTGGGCAATGTAGGTATTCCCATGGGTGAAGGGAGAGGCCCAATTTAGGATGTTGACATCCAGTAAATTGAGAAGACTATTCATTCAGAAATGGCCATGCTTGGGGCTGCTGAATGTGGATTGTCAAAGCCCAAGTGAGTAAGGAGAGCATCTGCTTGAGGCCTGAATGTAGCAGTTATCTGGCGTATCAATGGATAGGGATGAAGAAAATACCCAAAATGGGAAGCAGTGGAGCCAATAGATTGTTTAATTCAGAGGAGATTGATGAATAAAAACAAGTTGAAAATCATTGAATCACATTTATTTTTTTACTCCAGTTTAAGGTCCAGGAGACCCATATGGGGGTTCTCTGTTCCTGCAAGGTCACTCAGAGGCCCTCACACTGCCCCTGCACACACATGTTTACTGTTGAAGCCAATAATGCCAAGTATGTAAATGGAGAAATTAAAAATGAACCCTGTGGATTAGAATTGAAGGTTTAAGTATAAATTTATGTTTTTTAGTATTACAGATAAAATAAATGTAGATCCTGTATATCTATATATTTTTATGTATAATTTTGCAAACCCTGAATTCATACTGATACCTTCTATGTGGATGTATGTGTGTGTATATCCAGCCATATATAGAAAGATATATGCATATATGTAAGTCCTGTTACAGGGAGAACCTGGGAGCAGCCATATTCTAAGGTATTTTTTAAATTTAAATTTTTTATTAATACACAATATTTGTATCTATATGATACAAGTGACATTCTGTCACATGCACAGTATATGTAATGATCAAGTCAGGGTATTTAGGGTATATGTCACCTCAAGTATTTATAATTTTTATATGTTGAGATCATTTCAAGTCCTCTCTTCTAGATGTTTTGAAATATATAACACACTGCTACTAACTATAGTCACTCTACTCTGCTATTGAACATAAAACTTACTCTATCTGACTATGTATTTTTACCCTTTAACCAACCTCTCTTCATTTCCCTTACCACATACACTTGACAGCCTTTGGTGTCTATTATTACACTCTCTACCTCCATGAAATCAACTTTTTTAGCTACCACATACAAGTATTTGTCTTTCTGTTCCTGGCTTATTTTAATTAACATAATGACCTCCAGTTCCTTCCATGTTCCTGCAAATGACATTATTTCATCCTTTTTATGGCTGAATAGTATTTCATGATGTATATATACTACATTTTTTAATCCACTTGTCCATTGATGGGCACTTAGGCTTACTCCCTATCTTTGCTATTGTGAGTAGTGCTGCAATAAACATGGGGGTGCAGATATTCTTTTGATAAACTGATTTCCTTTCCTTTGAATAAATACCCAGTAGTGGATGGCTAGATCTTATGGTACTTCTGTTTTTAGATTTTTTGAGAAATCCCCATACAGTTTTCCATACTAGCTGTGCTAATTTATATTCCCACCAACAGTATATAAGAGTTAACTTTTCTCTCTATCGTTGTTGGCATCTGTTAGTTTTTGTCTTTTAAATAATAGACTAACTGGGGTAAGATTGTATGACATCATGGTTCTTATTTGCATTTCCCTTATTATTAGTGATGTTGAGTATTTTGTTATATACCTGTTGACCATTTTTGTGTCTTCTTTTAAGAAATGTCTATCCATGTTCTTTGTTCACTTAATGGGTTTTTTTTTCTTTTACTGTTGTGTAGTTTGAGTTCCTTGTATATTCTGGATTTTAGTCCCTTCTCAGATGGACAATTTAAAAATATTTTCTCTCATTCAACAGGTTGTCTCTTCACTCTGTTGATTGTTTTCTTTGCTATGCTGAAGATTTTCAGTTTAATATAGTACCATTTGCCTATTGTTGCTTTGTTTCCCTTGCTTTTATTTGCCTATTGTTGCTTTGTTTCCCTTGCTTTTGAGGTCTTAGCCATAAAATCTTTGCCTAGACAAATGTCCTAAAGTGTTTCCCTGTGTTTTCTTGTAGTAGTTTTATAGTTTCAGGTATTATGTCTAAGTCTTTAATCCACCTTGAATTGATTTTTATATATAGTGAAAAATAAGGGTCCAATTTCATTATTCTACACATGGATATCCAATTTTCCCAGCATCATTTCTTGAAAAGGGTTTCCTTTCCCCTGCATGTTTTTAGTGCCTTTGTCTAAAATCAGTTTCTTATAAATAGGTAGATTAATTTCTTCTATCTCTATTCTATTCCATTAGTCTATTTGTCTATTTTTATACCAATACCATGCTATTTTGTTTACTTTATCCTTATAATATATTTTGAAGTCCAGATAGTGTGATGCCTCCAGCTTCATTCTTTTTTGCTCAACAGTGCTTTAGTTATTCAGGCCCTTTTTTGGTTCCATACAAATGTTAGGATTGTTTTTTTTTCTTCCTATTTCTGTAAAAAATGAAATTGGTATTTTGATAAGAATTGCATTGAATCTATAGATTGCTTTGGATTAGTAGGTCATTTTAACAATATTAATTATTCTGATCTATGAGCATGGAATGTTGTTCCATTTGTTCATGTCTTCTTCATTTCTATCTTAGGTGTTTCATAGTCTTTTTTTTTTTTTCCTAGAGATATTTAACTTCCCTGGTTAAATTTATTCCTGGGTATTTTATTTTTATTTTTCTAGGTATTATAAATGAGATTGCCTTCTTGATTTTTTTCTCAGCTAGTTCATTATTAGTGTATAGAAATGCTACAGATTTTTTATGTTGATTTTGTATCCTTCAACTTTACTGAATTTATTTATCAAATCTAAGAGTTTTTTGGTGGGATCTTTAGGTTTTTCTAGATGTGAGATCATGTCATCTACAAAAAGGGACAATTTGACTTCTTTTTTTGCCAATTAGGATGCCATTTTTGTCTTTCTTTTGCCTGATTTCTCTGGATAGCTTGTTCAGTACCATGTTGAATAGGAGTGGTGAAAGAGGGCATCCTTGCCTTATTCCAGTTCTCAGAGGAAAGGCTTTAAGCTTTTCTGCATTCAGTGTGATGTTCACTGTTGGTTTGTCATATATGACCTTATTATGTGGTATATGTTCTTTCAATGCCTAATGTGTTGAGAGTTTTTATTATAAAGGGATGTTGAATTTTATCAAGCATATTTTATATGTCCATTAAGATGATTATATGGTTTTTGTTTATTCTGTTGATGCATTGTATCATGTTTAATAATTTCCATATTTTGAACTATCCTTGTATCCTTAGAGAAAATCCCACTTGATCATGGTATATTATCTTTTTGATGATGTGTGGTTGGATTTGGTTCTCCAGTATTTTGTTGAAAATTTTTGCATCTATATTTATCAGGTATATTGGTCTGTAGTTTTCTTTTTCTGTTTTGTCCTTATCTAGTTTTAGTATCAGGGTAATGTTGACCACATAGAATAAGTTAGGTATAATTTACTTGTCTTTTTGGAATAGTTTGAGGAGGACTGATGGTAATTATTCTTTGTAAGTTAGATAGAATTTGGCAGTGAAACCCTCTGGTCCTTGACTTTTCTTTGTTTGGAGATATTTTATTGTACCCAATAGGCAATTTTTTATCCCTCACCACCTGCCACCCTCCCCCTTCTGAGTCTCCAATGTCCATGATGTCGCTCTGTATGAACTTGCATATTCATAGCTTAGCTCCCACCCATAAGTGAGAACATACAGCAATTGATTTTCCATTCCTGAGTTACTTCACTTAGGGTAATGGCCTTCAATTCCATCCAATTTGCTGCAAAAGACATTATTTCATTCTTTCTTTTTATGGCTGAGTAGTATCCATGGTGTGCGTGTGTGTGCACACACACACACACATTCACATTTTCTTTATCTACCCATTAGTTGATAGGCACTTAGGTTGATTCCGTATCTTTGAAATTGTGAATTGTGTTAAGATAAAGTACAAGTGCAGGTGTCTTTTTGATATAATACTTTTGGTAGGTACTCAGTAGTGGGTTGTTGTATCAAATGGTAGATGTACTTTTAGTTCTTTGAGAAATCTCCATACATTTTCCATAGAGACTGTACTAATTTACATTCCCATCAATAGTGTATAAGCATTCCCTTTTCACTACATCCATGCCAATATCTTTTTTTTTTTTACTTTTTAATGGTACCTTTTGTGACTTGGTAAGGTGACATCTCATTGTGGTTTTAATTTGTATTTCCCTGATGATTTGTGATGTGGAGCATTTTCTCAAGTTTCTTGGCCATTTTCATCTCTTCTTTTGAAAAATATCTGTTCACATCTTTTGATAACATTTTAATGCGATTATTTTTCTTCTCATTAATTGGTTTGAGTTCATTATAGATTCTGGATATCAGTGCTTTGTCAGATGTATAGTTTGTGAATATTTTCTACCATGCAGTAGGTCATCTATTTACTCTGCTAATTATTTCCTCTGTTGTGCAGAAGTTTTTTGGTTTAAAGAATCCCATTTATTTATTTTTGTTTTTGTTGCATTTGATTTTGGGATCTTAGTCATAAATACTTTGCCTAGGCCAATGTTGAGAATAGGTGTTCCTAGATTTTCTTCTAAAGTTTTTATGGTTTCAGGTCTTATATTTAAGTATTGATCCTTCTGGAGTTATTTATATGGTGAGAGATAAAGATCTAGTTTCATTCTTCTACATGTGGCTACCCAACTGGATAATAGGGGACACTGAGTTTAAACACTATTTAAGCAAAATCTTATCCCTCCTCCCACCTAAGAAAGAATTCTATTCTTTCACTGGCAGACTTGTATTATTTTTTTTAAAAAACCCTATATTTGATCATTATTTTTATATTTTTGAATTTTATCAACACAGATTTTGTGGAATTTGTTTTCTCTTTTGTTAAAGAGTACCTATATTGCATTCTTTATGTTGCCTGTTGGCCTACAAAACCTAAAATATTTACTGTCTGTTCCTTGACAGAAAATGTTTGTCCACCCCTGAGACAGCCCAAGAAAAGTTGATTGATTCCTTTCTAGTTTTCAAGCCTTTGTCCAAATTACAGTCATTGGCTCAGGAAAACACTTGCTGCTTCTGATCTCTAAGTTTTGCTAGAATTTTCTGTTTTGCTTTAGCTCCCTTCCCATAGAGATCCATCTCTTCTCATAAGCTTATTTTATAGACTCTCCTGAACTGTTTTGACAAGCATGGCATTTTCTTGTTTAAAGCCCAGTTCTGTCTTCAATGTTTTAGGATTATAGAGGCTCTATTAAAAAACAAAATCCACAGACTCATTTTAGACAGGGAATTTTCTCACAACTTGAAGGGCCCCCAGATTCCTAAGAGCCTTCAGTACTAGGAATGCTTAATCCAGATCTGGGTGCCAGGCACATGGGGAGGGACTGGAGCTGGCTGTTCTTTTTCTTCACATTCATCTTAATTTTTCTAGACTATTATAGGTTTGGCATAATAGAGGGGATAGCAGTGGCTTTTGTACACAGAATATACTGGTTAGTGTTTTGTGCTGAAAAATATATCTAGAAAATCCTGCACAAGAAGGGCCCCTGACTCCATAGAGTAGTGTATCTGTGCCTTACCAAATATACTTGAACAACAATTAATGGCAAAATAAAAAATGCTACTAAAATTTGTTGAGCACTTACTACATGGCAGAAATTGTCTTAATAGCATGTTTATAATGTATGTACTAATATGATCCTCACTGTACCAATGAGAAGATTCAGTCTTATCAAATACATATAACTTATCTAAGGTCACATACAGTTATCAACTGAGAAAACTGTCTCAGATCCTGTGCTGTTTGACAGCAAATCTGTGTTTCTATCACTACACTTAAGTGCTTCCATGTGCACTTTTCCTATGAAACCTATTGTGAGTAAGAATTAGAGAAACAGGCTTATTATTGCTCTATGTTAGTAATACAACTGTGCTTTCACATCATTGATGCAAATAAAAATCACTGTATACAATTACTGAAACTCTTTAATGATGAACATAAGCCTTGTCGCTCCTGAGAAATATCCAACAGATTATTATTCCTGTATTATGTCTATTCAAACTGTTTCAACATATTAGAGGAGACAATGATGCTGCCTTTATACCTGACCCACACAGTCATTTAATCACATGACAAAAAATATCAACAGGCTGTTTGATCATTATGGGTTAAGGTATATCTGAGACCCACTACTTACTAGCAATGTGCAAGAATATTATTGGTTGTGGTTTATGGTGAGTTTTCTCTCAAAAATCCATCATTTCTCCTTTAAATCTAACCTTTGTTTGGCTTCCTTGTATATTCCTGAATACCAGTGGTGAAAAGTTCCAATTACTTTTTGACCAGAAAATATCCTACACCTGCTGTAAATTAGTTGAAAAATAATATATGAGGGAAGAGGTTTGCGGCATGATTCCAGCTCAGGCCCATCCAATACAGCCTGTTACATAAGCATGAGGCAAATATTTTAATATATGCCTAAACAGTTATTATAGACCCTAAAAAGAAATTAAAAAGACAAGTAATAATTAGTATCTCTGATTGAATATGATTATTCATTCTAATTATTGAGAGTATAAAAATGTTAATTGTTATATAAATCTCCCTTGTTTAGAAACAAATGTGTATATGGCTGTTTAAAATTAATAAATTGAGCATGTACATTTAGTTCTGTTCACTCCCAAAATTTCACTACAATGATAATAAAGATATTTTTTAAGCATCAACTCAAATGAATAAATGTAGGGGAAAGGGGAAGGCTTGCAAACACTAAGTTGGTAACTCTTAGCAGATTCTAAGAAGCTTTCAGACATTTAACCTCCAGGCAGAAGAATGAAAGTTTCTTTGGAAAATTTAATCAGATCAAAAGGAGAAAAAAAAAAAAAAAAGAAAAAGAAAAAAGAAAACAAACATCCTAAAGATACTTGGTCAGGGATGCTCTGAGGAATCAGTGAAACAGACTAATGTCCAGTGAAATTCATAGTGAGTAAGTCCTACAAACGTGCACTTGATTTTTTGGTGTCTTATTCTTAAATAGGAGCACATAATCAAAGATTATCAAATACTTATTTTCCTCTCTTATAAGAGAGGAAACAACAAACTTGGAAGAAACAGAAAACATGAAAGGAATGGAAAACAAAGTAGACGTAAAAAACAAAAACCAAAAAAATAAAAACAAAAAAACCTCATAACATGCTCAGAAATATCAGAGGGAAAAAAAGTGTTCATAACAAACATCAATGGTAAAAACAAAGAACATTTAGGGGGAAAATATCTCTAAACACAACACTAAAAAGGAAATGGAAAGCAGTATTGAGGAAATTCATATAAAATAGATTAAATTGAAAACCAAGTAAAATTTAAAAATATAATGACATTAAACAACAAAATCTAGGAGTTCCAACATCTAAGTAATGGGAGGTAAGAAATTACCAAAAAAAAAAAAAAAATTCAAGAAAAAATTTCATCACTGAGCATAAAATCCATAAAATGGGTTACTAACTACCAAGCAAAATAAATAAAAACCTACAAGCAGGACATATCAATATGTACACAGCACAGTATGCTGTGCACAGTGAAAAAATTCTACAAATTTCTAGAAAGGAGAAAAAACATTTTATACAAAGGATCAAATAACAGAATGATATCCAGTTTCTTACCAGCAACAAATGAAAACAATTTTCCTTCAAAAATATAAGTGATATTCAGCTCAGAATTCTATACTGAGCCAAGCTATTAAGCTAGCGTGAGAGTAAAGTAAATGCATTTTTAGGCAGGGAAAAGCTCACATATTTACCTCATAGCATTTTTTAAAGGAAGAAAATCCTCTTCAAATGAGGGAGTAGACCAAGAAAAAGGAAGAGGAGGGATTTAGAAACAGGAAGTACAATTAAAGAGAGATGTAGGGAGCAACCAGTCCTGACGGGACTACTAGGACAGAAAATTTTGGAAGATTTTCTTGGAATTGATGTGACCAAAGTGAGTATGGGTTAAACAAAAATCAAAAAACAAGAAAAGAAAAGAAAAGAAAAAGAAAAAAGAAACAAGCTAATTATTAATACCAGAGAAAACAAAACAAAACACAGAAAAGACCAAATAGTCATAAGGTCATTTGACTTAGATGAAGTACATTTTATGATCATAATAATGTAAACACTAGATATTAATTTAACAAAAATTTTGATACAACTATTGGGGGATGATATTGGAGAAAACACATAACACTGTTTAAATACCAGAGTGATATTTTCATCATTTTCCTTGTGTGGCTTTCTTGAGAAAAGAAGTAGAAAAAGGAAGCTGGAAAACTTAAAGGAGAACCTCAGGATGAGACATATATGCATATATAACAGCCATAAATGGCATTATTTAAAATTTTTAGACAATAGTGTTATTGGAATCATAAAATATGATGTTTTTTTGTAATCTTTGAATTGTCCTTCTACATATGATATTTATTAACATAGTATCAAAAATAGAATCAAATCTGCTCTAGGAAAGCAAGCTTAATTATGAGGTATGAAAACTATCCTTAGTTATAAAATATTATACTTGGTTTCTTTTGTAGAAAGTGAAGTTTGGATAAGAAAATATTTAAGAATAAATCCATTTCTATATTTTCAGTCAGGTCAGAAGGCATTTTATTAACTCCAAAAGTTTACTTGGATGGGAATCGAAGAATATGTTCTCAACCAGAATGTCTGTTTCAGTCCAGTGAGTATTAAATGACATGATTTCACATGTGATGCAGCCTAGGACAGGTATTTACATACAACCCAAGCAGTTTAAAAATATCTGATGGATTTTGTGTGTGAAACTTGTTGCCTCTGACTGATGAATTCAATGGCTCAGAGAGTACTTCTTAGTAGATAATGACAGTTTTTAAAACTTTCTCAAAAGAGGAAAATGAAGAATGGAAAACATCAGAAAAGCAGACAAATGGAATATAAATAGAACAGTAAAAACAGCCAAAACACTGCTATAGAAGATTAGCCAAACTTTGTCTTGTGAAACCGTGTCTCTGACGAAGTAAACTCAGCAAGCTGATCCAGGAAACTCTTAGAGCATACTTTAAACAGGCTAGTACACACTTTGGAATTGTGAAAAACTTTGCCACATTCAAAATAAAATTTATCTGAGATTCTGGGGATTCTGGTTTAGATTCCAGGCAGTAGAGGAAAAACTGCTCCCTGAGATTGATACATATTGTGATTTTGGATTAAATTCTGGACATCGCTTAAATGTGCATTTTATCATGAGGAGAAAAGAAAATAAGGAGAAAATGAGAGCCAGGGAATGAGAGAAACAAGGAAGAGGAAAAGGAAGTCAGGAAGACGGTAAGGAAAAAAGAAAAAACGAAAGGAGGAAGGACAAGAGAGGACGATGATGGTGGTGATGGTGATGATGAAGCCTCGGATGAGCCGAAGAACCAGGACAGTCTGACATCCCAGACTTTTCCCAAGCACTTATGCTGTGTTCCCCTTGCCTGACATAGGAATTTCAATGCAATTATATAAAGGGGACATTGCCTGATGTCAGGGGCCACATTTCAAGATTAGTCTGTCCTTCCTGTTTCAGTCCATTATTTATAATTCAGATACAGAGGCCAAAGCAAATGCCATGAAGCAAAACCCTAGAGAGATAGGCAGACCTCTCTTGCTAAGACAGAAAGTGATTGCTGGGCCCAGATTTAAAATGATGATCTGACACTATCCCTGGAGTTGGTTACTAATTAGTTCCTTCAAACAAAATTGACAGACAGATGACTATGATTTTAAAGCACTTGTGTGGGCTTTTACTGTTCCTGATTTCAAAGTCTGGTGGGAATGGGGAGAAGGCCATGTTTGCTTAAGCTGTGAAGTAATTCCCAGGCTCGTCATGCAAACAGGAACTGGACTGTTCATTTTGTGCAAGTCATGGTCAAAGTCCTCCCGTGAAGATAAATTCCTGTAATAAGCAGGACCCGTAACAAGCAGAGTGGTTGACGCAGATGTCCAATTCCAAGGAACAAGTCCTTATGGGTCCTGTCCAGTAGGATTTGGTGTATCTTATGGATTGCTGATCAATCCATATTAATTCCCTTTATTACTTTTTCTAAAATAAAAAGTTGTTTTTTCCTTTTAATTTTGACTTCAACATCATTTTGTTTCAGTCACTTTAAGTGTATTAAGAGTGATTAGAATAGGTTTTTTATTGAACAGGTTTGTGTCATAGTTGAGGGAAATGAAAACCATTAAGAAAACCTGAGTTTGGAGCTAGAAGAAACAGCTAGGTGTAAATTTCAGTTGCTAGACTTTTTCCTCATTAATAATCTCTGGATTTTGTATAAGGCAGCAATCTGCCTAGCTAGAAAATTAGTTTTTCAGCTGTTCTTTGTAGGACTTATTGGTCCACATGTTACAGTCTAGGCTAATAAAATGTAAGCTAAAATTTGATAGCTCTTTCCATGAAAATTTTGCTTTTCTGATATCAGCCTCACCCTTCCACTTTTTACTTTTCTTCTTCATAATAACATTGTGGTTGTAAGGATAGGGTTGTAAAAACCAAGTTACACATTTGAGAAATTCCATTTGGAATTGTGAAAAAAGAAAAAAGTGGATATGCTATAGTGTACCCCACCTATAGTACAGGTAATATGCTATAGCTATGTACCTGCTATACCTATAGTATAGCATGTGGAATGTGTTCCTAAGAGCCAAAGATTGACTGTAGCACACAGTTAATTGTTTATACCTCTCAGTCTCCTCTCTCTTTTTTTTTTTAAATAGCCCCTTACTTTTCAGAAATTACTCTTCTTCCCATCATTACACATCCAACTTCAAAAGGCTTAGACTAGAAGCCACCATTTCTTAAATAGTTTTCTTCCATATTTCTGGAAATGAGTTGAGCTGTGAGCCACTGAAGCAGATGATTATGTTCAGAACGGCTCCAGCCTCACCCTCCAGACCTGAGCCTCGATAATTGGCTCAGGAACGAACAAGCAAGTGAAGCTAGACAATCACACCCCTTCCCAGGAATTTTCAAATTGGAGTTGAGAGAAGAGCCCCTTCCTCTCATCAGAAGTTTAAGGATATGAACTTGAAGCTTCTACAATCCTCTGCAGAGGGGATACTGATTTTAACCCAGTGAGAGAAACCAGGGATAAGAGACAGTGAGAATTCTGATTGCTGATTGTGAAGAAGTCCATGGACCCATTTTTCTCTGCTCTTCTTATGGCTTTAAGTTAGATCAAGTTAGATGTATCTCATGTGTAGTCCATAAACTTTTGATGCTATAAGCTAAGGCATAAAGGCTTATTTCTGACTATTTAAAAACACAGACCTATTTTCAGTTTTCCATATTTATAATTTATAACCTAAGGATTAGTTTGATTAAATGGTCTTTCATTGACTCATTATTTACCCTTTGACAGAAATGTGTACAGTATAATCATTATTTTTAAATGCATTGTGATTTGAAATCATAGCCAATTAGTTAAAAGATTTAAATTCATTAGAGAATCCAGTTACAGTTATGACTGATTGTGTTTTCTACAAAATTATAACTTGTAGTTATTAGCTGTGATGACTGAAAATTAATGTATTCCCTCCTCTATTGGCAGTTCTATTTAATAGTTTAGGGTTTTGATAGGCTGGGCGCGGTGGCTCACGCCTGTAATCCTAGCACTCTGGGAGGCCGAGACGGGTGGATCGCTCGAGGTCAGGAGTTCGAGACCAGCCTGAGCAAGAGTGAGACCCTGTCTCTATCAAAAATAGAAAGAAATGATTTGGACAGCTAAAAATCTATATAGAAAAAATTAGCTTGGCATGGTGGCGCTTGCCTGTAGTCCCAGCTACTCGGGAGGCTGAGGCAGGAGGATCGCTTAAGCACAGGAGTTTGAGGTTGCTGTGAGCTAGGCTGACACCACGGCACTTACTCTAGCATGAGCAACAAAGCGAGACTCTGTCTCAAAAAAAAAAAAAAAGTAGTTTAGGGTTTTGAAGAGCCAGTCTAGTTATATTAAATAAAGATGGTTAATTAAGTTCTCCAAAATAGTTTGTGCCCAAGAACATTTCTCTTTTGAATAAAAGTTGAGTAAAATTCTTTAAAAAGATTTTACTTTTTCTATTGTTTTTATAATGCAGTGTTTCTTTGACATCAACAACAACAAAATGCCTTTGAAAGAAAAACATCTTTGGATACCTAGTGTTGTCTAGAACAATTTTGTTTATAATATGATGTAAATAATGTTATAATTAGCTATGCATTAGTTGATGAATAAGTTTTGCAGCATGATACAATCAAAGTCTACAAAACTATAACACGTATAACATTCAAAGTAATTATATTTTAATGTAATAAATAATATATTCCTTAATGAAACCAAGTAACTGTCAAGAATGGAAATATGATACTGTTATAGGTCCTTTTATTTTTATCATGAGTATACTGTACCCATACCCATACAATGCTGCCACCACTGTTATTCATCCAAACCACAAAACCTTAATTTATACAGTACATAAAATCATTTTGATTTCATTTAGCACAAAACTTCAATTTCATATTATGTTCATATCTACTTTCTTATCATTAGTCTAGTAATCCATAATGCAAAATGGTGACATTCTCATAAAGTTAAAAACATATTAAGAACCTAGTTTATTCCTTAAAAATCTAATCAGGTATGAAGTATACCTGGAAAAGGAAGTGACTTTCCTTTTAATTGTAAAGAAAGTTCACTGAAGTGCAAACACACTTTTGGGACAATTATTACCATTTTGATTTTAGAACAACCTAAAATAAGCCAACATGCAACATTTTGTGGAGGTGATTACTCTGTACCTATATTACAAACACAAATGAAAAAGTAAGCAACAGAACTGTCTGGGTCACAAAAGGACAGTGAATATACTAAATATGGTGAATAATGTTTTTAGATTATTAGCAATGTGAGAGCAAGCAACTTCCATTTGTGGCCATGATGATGTAATTGGCACTGGAATTTGCTATAAATAAGCTACAAACTTGAGAAAATACAGAATAAAACCACTTTTAGACATGGGACAAAAAATTTAAAAAAAAATGCAAGAACAAGATCTTTGATAAAAAGAAGCAAACAAGGTAAGCCCTATAATTGTCCCAAATTTCTGGCTAGAGGAATTTTCCACATTTTATCAATCTTGAAAAAAACAAGAACAAATCTAGGGGACTTACACTGCCTGATTTTTAAGACTTACTATAAAGCTACTACAATCAGCTGTGTGATAGTGATGTAGGAAACATCAACAAGTCATTGTAATCAAATGGAGAGTTCAGGTGTAGGCGAAAACACGTGCATTCAATTAATTTTTAAAGGAGAATGCCTTCATTTTAGAAGAATACTTTCATTTGATATAGAATTTTTGATCAATATTTATTTTATTTCAGCACTTTAAAGATGTTGCTCCACTGTCTTCTGGGCCTTATGGTCTCTAATGAGAAGTTTGCTGGTATTCAATTTGTTCTTCTCTACATAATTCGTGTGTCATTTCCTCTGACGTCTTTCAAGACTTTCAGCAGGTTGAATATGATGTCTCTAGGCATGGTTCTCTTTGATTTTATTGTATTTGTTTTCCTAAGCTTCTTGACTTTGTAAATGTGTCTTGCATTAAATTTTGGAAGTTTCAGATATAAGTTTTTCAAAACTTTTTTTCTTGTCCACTGTCTCCTCTTTTTCTGAGACTTCAGTTACTTCTGTAATTTACTTTTTGAAAACTGTCCACAGGTCTCTGAGGGTCTGCTTCTTTATTTTGTTTAATCTGTTTTCCTCTTTTCCTCAGATTGTATAATTTTGATTTATTTGTCATTACATTTTTCCTCTATCATCCCCATTTTGCTATTAAGACTATCCAGTGAGTTTATTTTTAGATATTGTATGTTTTAATTCTAAAATTTCTATATTCTTATAGTTTCTATGTCTTTGCTGAAATTACCTTTTTATTCATAATGAGAACATTTGCATTTACCTCACCATGCAGAGTTAAAATAGCTGTTTTAAAGTTTTTGTTTTATAATCTTAGCATTTCAGTTAACTTGGGGTTGGCATCTGTTGATTGTCTTTTCCCTTAAGGTTGGATAACATTTTCCTGGCTCATTTTATTTTAAGTAATTTTCTTGTATAGCCTGGACATTGTGAATATTGTATTATGTGTATTCCAGAGTATCCTATAGACTCCAAAGTGTGGAATTTTTGTTTTCATCAGGTAATTAACTTGTTTAGATACAAATCTCGGCAACAACTCAGCAATCTGAAGTTCTGTTCTTTAAGCCTTAGTTGTAAATGCTTGCAGTTTGCCCCACACAGAAGTGGTTCAGGAAAGAACATGGACGTATGGCGAATTTATGCATGAATTTAGGTATCTCTGGGTATCTTTTCTGGAGCTTCCTTCTCAATCATCAGAGACTATTGTTGCCCCAGGATTCCTTCTTTTGGTTCCAGAAAAGAACCAGAATTTTCTATCAGAATTTGGGCCACTTGACATTACAACCTAGGTCAGCATAGCACATACCCTCAGTGTAGAGGAAAAAAAGAAAGAAGCTCACTCTGCTGGATGTTTGTGTCAAGTTTTGACCCCTCTCCACAAATCTTCTACTTTTTTTCAGTCTCCAGAGCCTACAAATATGTTTTCTTGTCATTCATTGTCTAGGTGTTATGGCTATTATTTATGGGAGGATCAGTTTGTTAAACACTCACTTCTCCATTCCAGTTGACAATCTGTTCATTTCTAATGGAGAAAAGCCCAGGGAAATTGCTTTCTTTTTATATGTTTGTGATATAGTAAGCTTGGGCCAATTGGAAAGTTCTTTTTTTTTAATAATATTTATTACAAAATATTAGGGAGTGCAGGTGTTCTTGTTACATAAACTAATAATATAATGCTGAAGTTAGGACTTTCAGGGTGCCCGTCACCAGAATAGTGTACGTTGTACTCGATAGGTAAGTTTTTATTCCTCTCTCCCCTCATCCTCCCCCTTCTTAGTTTCCAATGTCCTTTACACCACTTTATGACCATGTGTACCCATCGTTTAGTTCCCACTTATTAATGAGAACATACGGTGTTTGTCATTCCTGTGATACTTCACTTAAGATAACGTATCCAGTTCCATCCAAGTTGCTGCAAATGATGTGATTGACATTATTTCCTTCCTTTTTATGGCTGAGTAGTACTTCATGGGATTTATATACCACTTTTTCTTTATCCACTCATCAATTGATGGGCATTTAGGTTGACTCTACATCTTTGCAGTTGTGAACTGTGCTGTGATAAACACTCAGGTACAGGTACATTTTTTGATAAAATGACTTATTTCCTTTAGGTAGACACCCAGCAGTGGGATTGCTGGATCAAATGGTAGGTCTACTTTTAGTTCTTTGAGGAATCTCCATTCTATTCTCCAGAAAGGTTATACTGATTTACATTCCCACCAACAGTGTATACACGTTCCTTTTTTAATCACGTCCATGCCAACATCTATTGTTTTTTGGTTTTTTAATAATGGCCATTCTGATAAGGGTAAGGTGGTATCTCACTGTGGTTTTAATTTGCATTTCTTTGATGATTAGCAATGCTGAGCATTTTTTCATGTCTGTTGGCCACTTGTATATCTTCTTTTGAAAAACTTCGTTCATGTTCTTTATGCACTTTTTAATGGAGCTGTTTGTTTCTTCTTGCTGATTTACTTGGGTTCTTTGTAGATTTTGCATATTAGCCCTTTTTTAGATGTATAGTTTGCAAATATTTTCACCCATTCTGTAGGTTGTCTATTTACTCTGTTCTTTCCTTTGCTGGACAGAAACTTTTTAATTAAGTCATATTTATTTGTTTTTGTTGCTGTTGTATTTGCCTTTGGGGTCTTAGTCATAAATTTTTTGCCTAGACTGATGTCTAGAAGAGTTTTTCCTACAGTTTTGAGGTGGGGCTAGGTTCTGGGTGGACATCTTGGTTATAGATAGCTTTAGTGTGCTGGTTTTCTCAACTGATTGTTA